>NC_053135.1:11262756-11562756 GCF_010015445.1 Perca fluviatilis
GTGTCTTCCTTTCAGATCCACAGTCTGGAGGAGGCCCTGAGGAGCACCAAAGTGGAGAACGATCAGCGTCTGTCCCCCCTCAACCAGCGGATCCTGAACCTGCAGGCGCAGCTGAAGGAGGTGAGGGAGCAGGTGGAGCGCCACGTGGAGAACAACAAGGACCTGGTGTGCGTGAAGATGAAGCTGGAGGCGGAAATCAATAACTACCAGCGACTGATGCAAGACATGACCGCCGATAACGAAAGGTGAGGACGGCGGCGACGGCTCAGAGATACTTCATGATGGTTGTGTGATGTCAGAGAGCTTTAGACGCTATCCTATTGGCTCAAAGGAAATCCTGTTGTTGGGTACACACACAGCTCTGCCCTGGGCAAATTGATACTTGGATAGAAAACAAGGCTAATAAAGTCAAAATTTCATTTCTCACAAATTTTCGCTGGCATTTCTGTCATTTGGTATGGATGGACTGCTCTTCTCTGGTCCATGGAGCTTTTACAGAAATAGTTTTACATTTTGGGAAATAGAAACTTCTTGGTGTACCTGTTTCTTACTTCTTGGCATACTTGTCCTCCTCTTCCCCGACAGCTCGGAGTTTTCTATAGAAGATGCGCTGGACAGCGGTGAGTTCTGGATCAAGCCTTAAAAAATAAAATGACAAAGCCTCCAGCATGTCCGTGCTGTGATCTGATTCAAACATTTATCTCTACCGCCTAGTCGAGTCCTGGGTCAACGACTGACTGAGAGGCTTTCTAATTGGCAACTTTTCCACCTTTTTGTATTCTTTTAAAATCGGAGTGAAACGTGAAATCTTTTCCCCACATCACTTCTCGAAGGACTTTTGGAAATATGCTTATTTGCGCAAAAGTGAGATGAGAAGGTCGATACCACTCTCTGATTATCTTCTCATCTGACCCTGCGCCAGAAAGCAAATAAGCACATTTCCCAAACTGTCAAACGATTCTTTTTATTTATTTTTTTTAAAGCCGATCACGTCACTAAACTGCACTCATGTGTTGCCATCACGTTGCATCCCTGTAACTGCATGCACACTACACAATGTAATGATCAATCACAAAAAAGAAAATCTCCTCTTTGTTCTGTTCTTGCTCACTTTGAGTAGAATTGCACAAAGGTGAAAGGAAAGCTGAAGGGCCAAAAAAGGATGCTAAACATTTAAATGTTAAATGTGATTCATCCTCTTGTTTCCAGACCAGCAAAAGCCTGAGGACAAGGTGCCCAAGCAGCAGTAAGAAGTGAAAGAAGCAGCCCAAGAGCAAAAATAAGAAGGGTTCATCCTCTTCCTCGTCTTCTCCTTCCTCCTCCTCTTCCAAGAAGGAAGATGAAAAGCCCAAGAAAGAGGGTGAAGTGGCCAAAAGCCTCTTCTTAAATTGCTTTTTTTTTCTGTTACTCAGCCAAGTATCATGTGAAACTGTTCCCTACTGTTGCTGCCAAACCTGTAGTTACTAAGAAGCTCTCAGCAAATAAATGTTTGATTTCGAAAGAATGTCGCCCAGCAGTGTTTCTTTTACTCACTCTTTTGATACATACATTTTGGGTCCATTATTTAAATACTCATTTTCCTTCATTCAATTTACTCTAGTAATCACAAATTACAGTGATTCTCAACCAGGGAAACATTTGCATAAATTATGATTTAGACAAAAATGACGGAGAGCTAAAGCTGTCAACAGCTTCTGTCCAAGCGTAGTTAGTAGTATTCATGCAAACGTGTGGCATGTGTGTTTGTGGATTAACCATATTACTTGTACTCCTACTGAACATTATGAATTACATGTGAAGAAATAGAAAGGAACAATTATCTACTAAAGAAGAAGAGAAAAAAGCTGCCAAAATGTCACTGTCAGAATGTCAGAAGCACCTGTGATTTTGTTTTTGTTTAATTGTTTAGGTTATTTCATTGGTTTTAAAAGGATATCATGAGTTCAAGGATTGTGGAATTTCTCAACCAATACACAGGATCATGTAAAGGCAAGAAAAGACCAAACACTACAGTAAACTGTACAACTACTCTAGAAAGCTTACAAATATATTGTAATAAAATATATTTTAAAAGCCTTTATACCAATGTAGCCTTAGACACTTCAAAATCAAATTGAGTCCAATATATAGCTCAGTTTATAAATTTTTTTTTTTTTGGATTAACAGTTTAATTTTTTTTTAAAGACAATAAAAAAAAACATACAAATCGGTTAACTTAGATACAACCCCTTAGACAAAAATGATGACCAAATGAGATAACCATAATATTCAAGACAATAAAATACCAAAATAGACAAACTGTAAACCCAGTAGCCATATTATGTACTGTATATGTGATAAACCAAAAAGCAGTGTACACCTCTCCACAGCACATGGCTTTTTATGGTGCCCTCCAGAAAGCTTAAGTACTGTCCCCAATTTTTTATGTAAACATTAAATCTTGCAAACCGTTTGACATTTTTTTTCAAACGCTGCCATCCTAGCCATCTCACAAGCCCACTCCAGGATTGACGGCACCCCTTCATTCTTCCATCCGCTGGCTATTACAAATAGTCTTGGGCTGAATGAAACCTGGCTCCCTGCAATCAGACATTACTGTAGGTTATCATGTGTCCAAAATGCCTGAACCATACGTCCTCTTATCTAAGAAATTGTCCCTTTTTTCCTTAAACTTTGTAATATTGTCAAAAGGAAATAAGCATGACGAAGTGAATCAATTCAGACTAAAATATTCCGTGTGGACAAAACTCTGGGACACATAAGCAATTGTACGAGAGTCACAAAACCAGCACACATTACTACCAGGGAGATGCTTCATTTTTATTTTTTTTAAATGACAATGGTACAGACGACACAAAAGCACAGAGAGGGAGGGAGGGGGATTGAAATCATCCAATACATGGATATTACATGGTTAGGGTTGAGGGGCAAGCAAGAGTACCAAATGGAGTAAAAGATATCGTATCAAAAATTTCAATTTTGTTCTCATATATATATTTATATAGGACTAATAATTCTCTTTAACTATGCAAAGCAAGGAATGCCATTTTTTTTTTCCCCCATTTTTCTTGAGCCTGGGCTTTCCTGAAGTAGAGCCAACAATATTATTCTTTAATAAAAAAAAAAAAAAAAAATAGGAAAAAGACTGGACTGGTATTTGGGGCTGGGCGGGGGCATTTAGAGACATCCTGGAGTCCTGTCCGATGTGGCGGTGAGTCTCAGTGTAGCGCGTTTGGGCATGTCCACGGGGGGTTGAATTTCTCTGGTGGTGGGGGGGGGAGGGAGGGGTCAGCCTCAACGGGAGAAGGTCTTTCCACTGAAAAATCAAACAATAGAAGCATTAGACGCCACACAAAGAACATTACACCCAACAGATTATCCTCTTCTCTAGTACATACACACGCACACACAAGGAATAATGGGGAATAGGCTGATTTGATTTATTTTGTCAAATAAGCATATTTTAATAAACTATTCCTTTAAACTTAAACCTTTAAACTTAAACTTAAACTAAAAGCTTGAAACTGTAACAATGCATCGGTCCTGTTGATGATGTCGTTGAAACAGCTAAGAGACTGGATGTTGCAACATGAAGTAATAAAATCATTTATCGTTCGGTTGTGTTGGAACTTTGTTTGCCAGCACAATGACAGCTTCTATAAAATCCCTTTCATCTGTGGACTTGGCAATTAAACTTGATAGTGTTTCTGATATTTGTGGTATGATTTCTTGTAGCCAAACCCAGAATGCATGTGAAATGTTTCTCCCTCTTTGAGACTTACGAAGAAGGCAGCTATGGCAGTTCCCTACTTATTACAGTTTACACGTTGACCACAGAACAAAGACTCTCTGTGCTTCGACAGTATATATTTACCAATTATTTCACAGCTACAAGGGTAAAAAAATAAAAATAAACTGTGTCTGTGCAACTGTTCGGAGTTTTTAGCGAAGCAGAGAGCTGTAAAAAAATATTTTCTGCGAAAACAGTGGGGGCAAACACAGCCACACCGCAAAAACACAGATACAGAGGAAAAAGAAAAGGCAGAGATAGTGTATCTCAGAGCTGGTTGCTGCTTTCAACTGCAAGAATCATTCAGGGAAAATAATTCAGAAACATTACTGCAGCTCTTCATTTACCACCTTAACAGCGCAACAGGCATAGAGGTGGAGGCTTAAAACATTGTGACTAAGGATCCATAAAATTAAATGAATTAATGTTGAATTAAGCTTGAGTATGAAACGGTTGGATAAAAATCCTAAAATCTGATTGATGGCATCCAAAAAAAACAAAAAAAAACAAACATCAAAAACACAGAATCACGGCGTTGTGTCTTAACAATTAGATGAGCAAAACCTAAATCTGAGCAGTGGTGTAGAAAACGAGAGGTGGGTGTCGACAGGGCAGAGGCTACTCACGACATGGTCTTCATCTCTTTCTTCTCGGCATCGGGTCGAGCGCGGTTCAGCACCTTGAGGAATTCTGACGTCTTGGCCCTCATGCGTGTGTGAATGTAGGCCTGCGGGAGACAGGACGTCACGTGTGAGGAGATTCTCATCGCACGTGGAAGTGTCGAAAGAGATCATTTAATAAAACACAAAGATGCACCTGCACATTTTTATTTTGTGAAAAATAAGATGTCAACGTGCCGCGTCAGTGTCCTTGACGCAGCGTGCCGGGCCGAGGCAATAGCATAACAGTTGCTTTGACAGTGTATGAAACCACCCCGAACTGTCCCAGTAATCCATCAGTCTTGTCACCCACGCAGACACGCCGCTGTCCGAGGACAAAAACATCCAGACGCCATCCATTTGTGGGAATTTGTTAAATAGCACAAAAGCCTAACACATTCCTCTAATGAATGCCATCCAAAAAATGGCTTTGATTAGGGTTTTACAGTCCAGAAGAGTCCATTAGCGTGCATCCTTTTGTGTGTAGAGCGTACACAAACGCCCACACACATCCCTATAAACCTGTATGATCACTGAGGGCGGCAGAGCAGAATGCCGTCAGCTAGGATTGTTTGATCTCACCTATGGCTGATGGAACATGCTGTTAAAGAGGAAACTGTAGGAGTTGTTTGTAGCCTGTGATTAAAGCAGAGTTTCAGCTTGTAGTGTGACTTCACAGGCCTCCTAAATATGCATTTAGCTGCAGTTGGGCCTCAAACTTGGAATTCATGGTGTGACCTAAGGCCTTAAGCAATAAAATATCACAACAATTGACTGATTATCTGTCCAAACATAATGATGAAAAAAATAATTTCCAAACTCCAGAACTCATTGAAACTTTGGGGGGGAAATTGCATCACAATTATAGAGCCAAGAAAAAGAAAGACAAATACTACATTCATAAGGCCTCATTTAAATATCAGAGAGTGGATTGTTCCGGTTACTTTAGAGCTTCATTAGGAGATTCCTCAAACAAAATTGATCCGTCTACATCTTTGTGCGGTCTTTTCCAAAGGGTCTCCAAGACAAAATTGATCTGACCTTACAGAATATACATTTTTTAAATACTTAAAAAGGAAACTCCCAAGAACTTCTGGAGCATGTTTCAGATTTGTCGTTGGAACTGACCTTGGAGCACTTTATGTGGTAGTGCAGGTAGTCCCTGAAGGTGTGGATGAGGTTGATGGTGTTGTCTCTGGCATTGGCATTGGTGTGACGTGGGAACAAAACTGAAAACGTCCAAACACACACACACACACACGTCAAATTAGTAAAATTGGTTAAATAATTACAGTAGTTTAGCGTCAGCCAATTCTTAACAGATACGGACCGAAAGTGATGTATCCAATGTTGTCCCCCACAGCGGCATCTGTGTCCTTCAGCTCCAGTGGGGGCTCCCTGTGGCTGAAGAGCACCTGGGGGGCTGTGTGGCTGGCCCGCCGACCCTCTTTGAACTCCTACACAGAACAAGTAAGTGTACAGAAGGCGTTATTAACTTTACGTTATATAGTAAAACACAAGATAGTCAATTAATTAACTACTAGACATACAATTACACAAAATTTAAGGCTACATTTTTTTTTAGCTTAACAGCAAAGAAGGACATCTGGTCAGCTATGAAGATTAGCTTGTTAGCTACTTAGCTTATTTAGTTAGCTGCGGCCTGGTAGAGCTAATTTTAGGTTAGCTAGGCTAAGTAGCTAACTGAAATAAATTAGTACATAAATAAATAGGCTTTCAACTAACGGTGAGTGTGCTATGCTACATCATATTATTGCTCTCAATTCCATACAACATAGTAATGCCTCGTTCACGCAATGTCAGCCGAACAGGAAGAGCGGAAAAACTTGGGAGTGTTCACGCATTGGTCAAGGTTATTCAACCCCCATTGCTAGCCTTTTGGTCACATGATAAAAATAGCCATTTTCATTGTGCTTTGTTCAAAAGAGAAACTAGATATAAATTTCCTTTTTACTTAACTGAATCGACCAAGTTAATACTGGGTTTTAATTCAATGTAACTGGCAGCCACATTGCCTCTGGCTTGTTGGCTGGCTTGCTTCAGTCTAGTTTGAACTCACTGAATTTCCTCAATATTATGTACACGTGGCCTCACACACCTGCATGAAAACTTTGCCGATGATGACGTCGTCGTCGTCTTTGAACACCGTGCTGAACACCACGGTCACTCTGTCTTTCTTTGCCTCCAGATACCTGAGAAGAAAGAACATGTCAGATGGGCGAAAAGGTTAAAAAACATGAGAGCTTAATCCTGTGAGGACTACAACATATTTCCCACACAGAAGAGCTACTACAGGAGCTACAGAAGCTGTATAACATAGGTCCCCTATCATAGGTCCCTAGGCCCTATAATTAGCCCGTTTTCATTTTATTAGCCAACTAGGACCGTGAATTATTTTAATAGCCACAACTCCCAATAAATGAGTGTATTTATTTCACAAGGTCACATCTCAGTTAAATATCTGAAATTTGCATTTCTAAAAGGTTACTCATTACCCTCAAATGAGACACTTAGACTAGACACCAGCCACATAAATTCAGACCGAGCTCTTCCCTTCTGTTTTTTTTTTTTAAAAAACATCTGTAACTAAAAGCCCCCCCCCTCCTACGTACATGGACTCATCGTCTCTGTAGTGGACCACGGCCCTCTTCTCGCCCTCTTTTCCCTCTTCCTGGAACTTGAAGTACTTTTCAAACACTGAGGCGAAGCAGTTCCTCTTGAGCATCCCCGCCTGGTGGACAACCTCATCTTTATTGGCTGGAAGCGCGTCCAGGTCGTAGAGGAGGGACACGTTGTAGCCTGGGAGGAAAACGATCACAAACGGACCGATTGTACAAAATCTACATCGAGTAGTGGCTCATTGTCAAATCACTTCTTTTAAATTTCAGTTTCCAATTTAAAAAAAAAAAAAAAAAAAAAAAAATGAAAAAAAGGAAGAAGTGAGCTACCACAAACTAACAAATACGGGAGAATATGTAGAAATGAGGAACAAAGGGTATATGGTGCAGCGATCAGTAAATCATGTTAGAACTTACCAGCCTCCGCTGAAACGAGGAAATTCCCATAGACCCTCTTGAGCAGCTGCAATTAAAAATATGACCCTTATTTGCATCTTACTTCCAAATACAGAAGTGGAATATGTAAAAATAAAAAAAATAAAAAGCAAAATTACCTAATATATTAATACTTAAAAAGCTAAATCTTAGGTCACAGGAAAGAAAATGTAATTAATACAGGAAAACAGGACTGTAAAATCTTTTAAACATGGGATAATGACTGAAGATTATGTATATTTATTTTGCAAGACAAGGCTCTTAAAGTAGGCCCTGGTGCTGCTACTTGGATAATAGAATAGAGAAGGGGTCCCTAGAGTTAGGGAGATTGACGATTAGTTGCTTTCTTGTGACTGAACTGGTACTTTCGAAACCATTTTTTTGATCTTCAAAGCTCAAAGAAACTAGCAGAAATGTCAACAGCAATAAAAAGCTGAGCAAGAAAACAAACTCAATGTACAACAAAGGCCTTCTACTACTGCAGGAAGGAGGTGTGTAATTACACATAATGGATACCTGTCGCGTTGTGCGAGTGCGATCAACTTAGCAGGAATATGCAACTCAAACTCAGGTATGCCGATAATGTACCACCAAAGTTCAACAAAAGACAGAGTGTAGTACGCTATATTCTTCCCAAATTTGGTCGGACTTTGTCAAACAAAAGGCTTAGGTAAGAATGTGTGAGAATAAATGCGACCTCCCTCCACCATGACCGCTTTCTAAAATAAGACTTTTCACCGGCTGAATAACTGAACGGGAGACTGCTGAACCATTCACTTATCCCTCTGCTCTCGAGCTTTAGGGAACAAGGAGGGTAGCCGCTGGATTGCAGCCAAGACGTTCATGCACAGTGGCTGCTGTTGCTACTCGCAGTCAGCACTTCCTCGCCTGGGGTGAGTCACACAAACTCACTTCCTGTTTCTACCAGAAGCCTCGGCAGCTGCTCTTTCTTCCTTACATGGCAACAGAGCTCTCGTGGTAGAGGTGTGTGCGTGTGTGGATAGCAATCATGATCTCACTCTGCTATATACATTCAGCTCAAGATTGACGCCAAAACCAGACACAAATCAAACTTATCAGCATTCTTGTCTTGGATTCATGAGTGCCAATGGTTTTATTGTTGCAGCAGTGAATGTTTGCACAGTGACTGTAGGTTTAAACAGCTCACCTGTGTTTGAAAAAGCAATTGTTGACCTCTGCATGACCAGTTTATTTTTCACTGCAGAGGAACAGTGTGTGAGAAAACCCCACTTTTAAACTCAAGTTTAAACAACAAGAACATTTCAGCTCTACAACGTCATTTCAGACACAAAAAAAGTTTTTTCCAGGACGACTTGCAGACACCGTGGTTTGTTTACACACAGTATGTGAACCTGTGTCGAAGGACGTGAACATGGGCATTTAAGATTTGAAAGCACCCAGAACCGAGTGTTCCGTGTTCTTTATTTACGCTGTTCCCTCATCCGTGGGTCGTACCTCGTCGGCGCCGTGCTCCTGCAGCTCCTTGTAGAACTTCAGGGAGATGCTGACCATCACTTTGGTCTTGTCCCCATTGGGGTTGGAGATGTGGTACAAGACGCCATCGAAATCTGCAGCAGAGATGAACGTTAAACACGAAAGCCTGCGGGTAATTCATGAGTAATTAAATCAACCTCCTAACCCGTTCCTTCCGGCAACTTGACACAACTGACGCATTCTCCGCTTGGGACAATTGTGCCACCTTAAATAGTAACCGCATTTCATGCCGATATATTAGACTATTTCAGTCAATTACATAATGTGAGATGTAACTCTATGATCCCCATTTCAACCTGGTATTAAAATCCGATCTAAGCGATCCTATCTAGGCTCCAAGTACACTTGTACACAAAGTACTCTGGGGATGCATTGAGATCCGTTCACTCAGATTACATTTGGAGGTGGTTTAGGCACATATGATCACATTATTTTAGCAGCGTGTACATGTGTGTGTCCTGGGCCCCATTAAGGACCACCTAACCCAACTGTTGATGTTGTTATACGGATTGGATCTTTGGATGTATATTACTGTCGGGTGTTTTTGTTCCGGTGCTGCCTGCTCTTATATCCCCCTCCTGTCCGGAGCTCTGTGTCTGGAAAAGGCAGCCGCCAGAAGACAATATCCTTACTTTTTTTGTTTCATAACCGTCACCAAAATCATGAATATGTAGGACATTACTGACATCATTCCATGTCTTACTTCGCAACTTCTCCTTTTGCTATTTAGAAGCCGGCAAGTCAGAGTGGTCAATTCATTTCTTATAAATTCTATAATAAAAAGTCCCCCCATTATTTAGTTACTTAAAAGCTTTTATTATAAAGTGGCAAAATCAGGAAATGTAAAGTTTTTAACAGCATGTAACTTATCATTACTCCTATAAGCTAACATGAAAACGTAAAATAACTTTTTAAAACCTCCTTCTCCCCTGCCTGACAGACTGTAGGCAGCGCACATTTCTAATGTATAATTCGTTGAGTTACAACTGAAATGTACACACACTACCCAACTACTGGTATGTGCAAATGCAAATGCTGTAAATAATTATTTACATATAGAGCAAAGAAGTGAGATCTAATCACAAGTGGTCACTTTAGGACGCATTTGGAGTCACATTCTACTGCCAGGTGGGACGCTTCTGGAGCTGTCCCCTTGTGGTCGGACGACTCCGATCCAATTTTAATACCAGGTGGAAATGCGGCCGGTGTGTCATCTAGCAGCAATTACTGGCAGGGCTGACGCATTTGCAACAGGTTGACTACACAATAGGAAGATAACTGGTGTTAGGACAACTGCAAAAGCACATCTAAATATCTGTATCACATCCAGCAGTAGCGTTGAAACTTTATAATAGTCATAGTGCTAAAAACAGTAAGTGATTACTCAGTAGACGGACAAATGGTTGACTCCACCAATGTAGGCTAGTAGTAATGGTTTGGCTTTACTTAAGATAATGTCATTACACCTTCAAGACATTAAAGCCGACCAGAATAACCATGCTGTTAATCAATGGTGTGGTAACACAAAGACATTCAAAGAAACGACATCCAGCCGTTAAGACGCAAAATAAACTCACCTGCAAATGTCACATCGACGGCCTCGGGCTTGGTTCTGCAAGGAGAAAATAAAATGACAGAGATGCATGGTTGGAGCATAAAGAAACTAGCCATAAGTTGTTAAGCCACATATAAATGACATAATACTGTACCGCTCAGTCTGTGTTACATTTAACCAAATCTCCTCTTCATATTAACAGCCAAAGTCATTTTTGGGGGCAAAAATACCAACAGTTCCAACAGTTACATTCGATAATGTAATATATTTGGGTTTTGCACTGTTAGTTGGACAAAACGTGCGATTTAAGGCGTCACCCTTGGCTTGCGTGATTTTTCTGACATTCAGACTAAACAGTTAAAGTTCAAGGTCTTTATTTATCGAGTGCACAAACATTACAGGGAAGCAGTCATTGGGTAAATCATCTTCCTTCAACAATGCTAATAAAAAGGTGTATGAGAAAGAAAGTGGACGATCACGCAGTTAAAAAAAAATGCTAATCTAAACTCAAAGCAGTGCAAGTTAAGATAATGAATAAAATATACATAAATATAACCATAACAGTCAATCAATCAAGTAAATAATCAGCAAATGAATAGATTGTGAAAATGATAGCTGTTTGCAGCCCTAGATGCAACATCGGCAACAACAACAAAATAATTCAGCAACTGTGAAAAGTGTCTATGCTCAGATTTCAAGCTAAGACCATAGTGCACCATAGGTGTTCACAGGGCACAGACTTGACTCAGCTTGACTAAAGGAATGCGGAAGCTGGAGAGATGGGCGATGGTTAGCTAGCTAGCTAACAAGTAGCCGCTAACTGGTTATATGGTGCTGTGGAAAGCAAATAATTGGCTTGTATTAAGTGAAAAACACCAGCCGAAAATATAACAGCATTAGCCATATCTGTGGTTAACCGGATAGGAGTTTTTGTTCTCTCGACAGACCTGGACGTGTCAAAAAAACAAAAAACAAAAAAACACTGTACTCCTTAGAAAATGTATTTCAATAGCCGTAAAGCCTGGTTTAACCCCCTTGTTAATGCGAGAGACACCATTAATCTTTTTTTTGGGGGGGGCAGGTCAGTAATGGCAACATAATCTAAAATGTTATTTCACCTCCACGGACTGTTGGAAATCATTAGCTAGGGTTACAAACTGTGGCACATCACTGACCGTGCAGACACACCCCAGCTTTGGGCAACACAGTCACGGCAGATCAGCAAGAAAATACACAAACAACAAATACTTATACTAACTAGCTGACTTGTGCAAAGCTACATACGTTTATCAACTGCATCCGACCCCCCCCCTCCCCGCTTCATTAAATGCAGCCATCATCTTCAGTGTAAAAAAGGGGAAGCTAGCTGACGTTAGCAATGCTAGCCAGGTGTAACATTGATTTCTCACCCGTTGGATGCGCCGTCAAACTTCAACGACAGCGTCTCTTCTATAATGCGGTTGTTGATTTCTAACAGGATCATCGCAGCGGATGCGGGTGTCGAGGAAAAAGGGGGGAAGATCGGTGCTGTTTGGTGGGATTAGCCTCTTTGTGTCAAATTCTGCAATTTTTTTTCCTCCCTTGACAGTCCTGACCGCTTCCGTCGAGGCTCCTTCCGCCTGTCTCTTCCGCGTATTTTACACTCAGGACCCATTATTAGGAGACCCGCAATGTTGCCTGTACTAAATTCGCAGCAACATGTCAGAAACAGCTTTAATTTACCAAGTAAGTAATTGTGAACTTAATACAAGGCACTGGCGAATCTTTAAGACTGCAAGGGAAGCTCAGCTTCCCCTAAAATGTCTAAAATGTAATGGTCAAATATGTACTATTGTGTTAACATTTTATTGACTAAAAATGCGTTAGACTACGTTCATCTCGAAGTTGAGTTGGTTCAGAATCAGCTTACTCGATTCCCATCTCAAACATTCCCGTAGCGTCTCAGTGTATTTCTCTGTTGAAGCCTGGCGTCCATAGCCTAGAAATCTATACGCACCCTAGCGGCAGCAAAATTATTTTGCAGCCAGGGGGGTCTAGGGTCTAGGCACTCCAAGGGGGTAAGCTTCGCTTCAGAACTCGAGCCATCATGGCGCCATTTTGTTGCTAACTGGCCATCACCTCCTGTTAGCATTCCGCTTACCGCCATTTTTTTTTTACGTCACTTGACTGAGAATAACTTTACATCCGAAGCGTTTAAAGACTCGATTTGTCCATTGTTTAGTTCGAAAGAAACACAACAACGTATAAAAGGCTCCATTACCTTGTACCTCACGTTATGGCTCCGTAGCAGACGCTTTTGTAAAAATAGGCTAACGATTGTGTCATAACCAAGTGACTTACTGTCGCACAGTAGAGGAATTACCGTATAGTACAGGAGAAGCTCGCAGGCAGTTTCGACTTACGTTAGCTGTTTATCTTTAATTAGCTACTAATGTTAACTAGCATGTTAGTTAGCAATAATTAGCCTGTGCTTATGTTATCTCCCTACATATACCTACACTCTCCGTCTCTGTAAGATTGGGAATGATTGAGATTTCTCTTGGCACAGCTACCAGAACACTTACAACTTTCAGACACGTTGCTCACGTCACATTTACGCTGTCTCTGTCAGTTGGAGGCTGCGCAGTAAAGCTGGCCATCACCGGAAAAGTGCTTCTAATAGCCTTCACTGGTCTCCGTCCAGAGCAACGGGGTCTATTGGTCCATTAATATATATGTCAATGAGGCACTCTCCGTTGACTTGCGAGCTGGAAAAACCAAACTCTGGTCAGGCCAATCACATCGTGTGGGCGGGCTTATGGCTGCTGCTGCTAGGAACAGCGGTCTTCTGGCAGATTTGGAGTTAAGCTTTTATTTGAGAAAAGAACAAAGAACAGCACAGAAAACATTCTTAAAAAAGGAAGATGTGTTCGGAGTTTTGCCGACCGGATACAACAAAAGTTTAATCTATCAACTAGCTTTGCTACCTTCTTCGTTGCTCTGCCTGGTTGTAGCGCTATCCTATTGCGTGCAGAAGGAATTTGAAAGACAACCGTTTATCCCGCCCCTCAGATTGAGCCCTGTCAAATGGTGAGTTCCAAGACCCAACATCTTGATGTGGGTCTGGCTTGTCAGGCTATGGCGTCCACGGACTTCAATGGGGCTGATTTGAGCAGTTTTTTTCAGTGCTTTGAAAGTAGACATTAGTAGTCATTGGATAAATGCTGAGATTATGTCCCGCCTACGGACGCTCAGTGTCTCTGGGGTTCAATGTAGGAGTGGGCTGGCCGAGAAGCCCCTGACTGCAGACCCGCAGACCTCAATGTGGGCGGAGTTAAACGTTTAACCCCGCCCACTCTCAAACATTGTAGCGGTTAGCCTCCACAGGCAAGCTAACGTTAGTTTAGGTAACAGCTAGCTAACCGCTAGCTGAGACAGCATGTAATAACTTTAGAAGACCCTCAAAATAAAACTTGAAAATAACCGTTAACATATATAACAGCTGTTAGCTACGTCAGTTCTACTTTACTTGTGCTCATTTAAAATACAATCACTCAATACTTGTCTTTATTGTTATTACTGTAAAGTCTTCTTTTCCCATTAAGTTTGACTTAACGTTATTTTAGACTGAATCTAGCTGTCAGCAAGCGGTTAGCTGAATTAGCTGTTAGCTAAACTAACTAAAACGTTTTAGCCATCTATGATTGTTTGATTGCTGACGTTGGCTCAAAATGCCATTCAAGTGACAGCCTTTGTTGTGTTTGATTGCTAACTTGTAGCTAGCAGTCATTTCAAAAACGTTTTAGCTATCTATGATTGTTTGATTGCTAACGTTAGCTCAAAACGCCGTTAGCATCTAGTAGGCTACTTGATTGCTAACGTTAGCTCAAAATGCCGTTAGCATCTAGGAGGCTACTTGATTGCTAACATTAGCTCAAAATGCCGTTAGCATCTTAGCTAGCAGTCATTTCAAAACTTTTATTGTTTGATTGCTAACGTTAGCTCAAAACCATAGACAGTATATTGTAGGCTACTTGTCACAAAGTGACGCATGCGCAATTCACATCTGCACTCGACTCACATCGGGTAGTGACAGTGGGGTTAAACGTTTAACTCCGCCCACATTGAGGTCTGTGGGTCTGCAGTCAGGGGTATATGGGCTGGCCTGGACGCTGGGCGTTTGCGTGGAGGGTCTGTCGAAAGGCTGCATCTCGTTTTGATTGACAGCGATTTTGTACTATAAAAAGTGCCGAAGCTGTTCGAGCAGTCAGAGCTCAGCTCACTCAGTCCCATCGTGGATTTTGCAAGTGTTGTTGGAAGACGAACTGCTGCAACCTATTTCTTGGTATGTGCTTGGCGACATTACTAGCCAATTTTCATCATACATCACACATTCCTCGTTTCAGTTTAACCTAATTCCCACATTTCCTCCTTCGAGTTTAATATTGTTTTGTTAGATCGTTTGTTCATTCATTCATTCATACAGTAGGCTCAGCTAGTGTTGTAGGGGTGAACTAGCCAGCTAGTAAACTGCACACGATGGCAGACAATGCTAATATTGTCGACCCGATTATGGCAAAGCCATTTGAAAGTCTTCCTTACGAGGAGAAACTTAGAATTAAACAAGGTGGTTCGAGTTCTGAAGCGAAGCGTACCCCCTTGCATTAAAGCGGATGGACTGAATGTTCAAAGTTGACACATTTTCATACATTTTCAACTGCTAGCTACTCATTCATACATTCACCGAGAAACTCCATTCAAACTTTAAAACGTTCCACATATTTCATACATTCAGGGTTGGTATTCAACTTTCAAATCCCATTAGTACTTTTTGAAATCTTTAGTCTTCTTTGAGGCTAAGAAAAAATGCCTTTCTGCCATTTTTACATTAGTGTGTATGGGATGGAATGTTCGGACTCAGAGGGCAGGGCCCAACTGACAGAGTGGAAAAGGGCAGAAGCTAAATTCTATTTACCTTGCAGTATGTGCAAGGTAAATATGCGTGTGTCTCACGCCCAATGCATGAGACTTGAGAGGTATGCAAAAGTAAGTTACATCCCGTTAACCAGTTGGTTCAGTGTTTTCGTGCAACAGCATCACTTGATGTGTTCCTCATATCAATCATATACATTTTATTTGTGTTGAAACAATGGGTCTGAAATTCTGTTTCCTTCTACTTCTGGCTCTGTGCCTGCTTCTTCTTACAGACACTTAATCAGGTGTTGTTTGATGTTTTGGGGAATGAGGAAACATAAAAAACGGTTGACTTAAACCTAGATTGTGTAATTGTTTGAGTTTATTCTTAGCAAAACCCCCTTTGTTCTTTCACAAATATGTACTCATTCATGTGTAATTACTTCCTCCAACTAATCAAAATATTCTCGTACGCGTAGAAAAATACTGTACAGCGAGCGACTCACTCGATTGACGGCGGCCATGTTGCACCTCCATCTTTAAAGTGCCCCGCTACTAGTCATGGAGCGTTGCCAACACGTGCACACAAAATACATCAAAACGTGTGTAATGATTGGGAATGGTGTGCTATGTGTTTTCAAAAGGATTTGCCGCACAGTTTTCACGAAATCAACAAAAAAAGGCACAAAATTTCCCATAGACTTTAATGGGAAATCTTCAGGAAATCGCTTAACATCACTCAAAACAACCCCTCTTTGGAGCCATGCTGTATCACCATACTTTAATGTAGAAAAATAATTAAAAGTTTAAACCGAAGACAAGACTTTGGCGTTTATTGGGCTGAATGGGCATTCTGATATCAAGCACGGTTTCTACCAAATCACAGTTTATGTATCGTCAAGTTTTCAGACCGTTTCAGATTTTCCAATGTGTGTGTATGTGGCCGGAATGTTAAGAGTTAGAGGAGAGGACAGAGGGGGGAGCTGTAGTACGATTCTCAGATTTTTTGTTTTCAAATAAATTGCTCTCTCCCCTACAGTTTTCACTCTTCATACATCATTGTTGGTCAAAATGTAGGACGTTTTGTGCCGGTCGCAGACATTAACTATGGAATCCAATGGGGGAACTATGGAATTTTTGCTCTGCTTATACCAACTGCCGATAGAAACTATGAAAAAAAATATCTGGAAGGACGCAGATGGTTCCCTGTTGGTTACCTGGTCTGTGTCGCATATATTTACACCATGTTTCCTGGAGGACAACAATACGCACCATCGAAGGCTGCAGTATTACAAAACACACTTTAACTATGTTCAGCCTGTTGAAATCTCACTTGGGTACAATGATAGAGGGCAGAAGAGGCACTATCATTATATCCCAATACTGCAAAGCCTCAAAGCAACGCTAAACAATGAAAGTGCAGCTCAGCAGAGTTTTAACCCACCTCTGGTTGAAGATAGCACGCTCTGTGGTTTCACTGACTGGCATGTCATTCAATCTAATGCTGTTTTATTCAGACCCAGATTCTTTAAAAGTGCATTTTTCATTTGTTTTTATTTAAATCAACATACATCCATGCCCTGTACTGGGGTTAGCTTCGGTTTCGAGCAAAGGGTGCTTTGGGTTCTCCTTTACCTTGTTAAGGTAAGCTAGGTTAGCCTCCTTGTGCACGCTTCTCAAATGTACTTTCAAATTCATGGGATTTTCCCCTTTAATAAATTGTCCACATATCTGACACAAGTCATGTTTCCATCAAAGTATTTTTATACGCATTTTGAAGTATCGCATTAGAAAATGTTGATGGAACCTGCAAAATTTGCAAAAACGATTTTATTATTTTCCATGTTTTTTTGTCTAAGTTACTGATGGGAACATACTTTAATCTAGAAAAATAATGAAAAGTTTAAACCGAAGACAAGACTTTGGCGTTTATTGGGCTGAATGGGCATTCTGATATCAAGCACGGTTTCTACCAAATCACAGTTTATGTATCGTCAAGTTTTCAGACCGTTTCAGATTTTCCAATGTGTGTGTATGTGGCCGGAATGTTCAGAGTTAGAGGGGAGGACAGAGGGGGGAGCTGTAGTACGATTCTCTGATTTATTTCCAAACAAATTGCTCTCTTCCCTACAGTTTTCACTCTTCATACATCATTGTTGGTCAAAATGTAGGAAGTTTTGTGCCGGTCGCAGACATGTAACTATGGAATCCACCGGACTTCAACTTTTTTTTTACCTGTTTTTGAATTACAGAACAAACTTAAGAGGTATAATTATCATTAAATGGACATGTTTGACCCATGGAAGATACTGTCTCCCCCTCCCTCCTCTACTACCTCACTGTGGAAATCACCATAGCAACAAGTTCTGACACACACACACACCTCCTATCATGGATACTCTTTACTGTAGGCCGTGTTGTCCTCTCTTTACAGGACATGCAGAACAGCAGAGTAAAGGTAGCTCAGATTAGGTGTAACTAATGATATTAACTATGTACCTGTAGTGAGGATGACCTTCACTCAACCATTGTCGAATCACTTTAGCAACACGTACTGCCACAGGAGGAGGAGAAGAAAAGTAGAGGACAAGAAAACATAAAACCACATCAATGCGTTTGCCAGACTTTTATCTCTCTTGTGATGATAAGAGATGAGTAGGAGAGGAAGGAAGGAGAAGATGTGTTATTTGTCAGCTATCATAATGTCATGATGGACTAACTGACCAACTGACTGGATAAGTACTTCATTACCCACAATCCTGAACAATCCCACAGTGATGCCTCTGATTGGTGGAACTCATACTGGTGAGGAGGGGGAGCTGTCTGTACTCTGTTCACACAAACACATATACACACACACACACACGCACACACACACACACACACACACACACACACACACACACACACACACACACACACACACACACACACACATCTCCACCAGTCAGAGACGTTGCTGTTACGCTTATGATTGTGAGTAGTGTAGTTTTTCTTTATGACATCCTACCTAGAATAACCGCGAAACAATGTTTTTATCTTTAAACAAAATTGAATTTATATTATTCTAAGTGTCTGACAACATTATGGAAAGGATTTCTAAGGAGGTTGACCTTTCTTTTTTTAAACATAAATACATCCGCGAAATTGCGTTTGCTAAACCCACCAGACTCCATGTAAATAATGTAATTTTAGCATCATAAAACACACTTCATTCAAAGTCGACAGAAACCAAATAAAACTATGAAAAGTCGTTTTTGTTCTTCTCTACACTTTTCCAACCATCACAACTCTAGTGTTGGTTGAAATAAACACATAGTTTACTGATTTACATGTGAAAATATGTTGGCTCTATACACGCTAAAAGTACTGTTTTTTAAATGGAGTCTGGTGGGTTTAGTGCTAGCTACTTGATAGCTGTTTCTGTTAAACAGAAAGGTCTTAAATAGGTTTTAAAAAGGTCTATCTCTGAAGGGTTAAGACACTTAACACTTCACCGTTAAAACAACACTGTATGTATTTCAAATTTAAGCTAAACTGGGGTATTTTTTATATATATATATATATATATATTGTATTGCTAAGGCTCGCGTCTTTAAACCCACCAGACTCCATGTATATAAACACAAATTTTAGCATCGTAAACCCACCAGACTCCATGTAAATAATCAGCACTTTAAGCATCCTGAACCCACCAGACTCCATGTAAATAATCAATACTTTGAGCATCCTAAACCCACCAAACTCCATGTAAATAATAAGTACTTTAAGAATCCTAAATCCACCAGACTTCATGTAAATAATCAGTACTTTAAGCATCCTAAACCCACCAGACAAAGTATGGAAGTATACATTGTGAGAAATAAAAAATAAAAATAAATGGTAAGTGGTACTACGCTGTACTCTGGTCTTGACCTGTATGCATTTGTGGTGTCTTGGAAGCCCATCCATCCATTCCCTATTGCTATTGTTGAACAATTGTATTCTCTCTCTCTCAGTGATAGTGTGATCTACTGTATGTACGTCAATACAGCTACTGCTATTAATACTTGCTATTAATACTTAGCTAGTGTTATTTGGATGTGCACCAAGTAGTAGGCACACTGTCAAAATTTCTTGCGGAATTTTCTAGTTCATGTTATTGCTCTTTTCTAACATAGTAAATATGCAGAAATTGTTCCAATATCAAAAGAGGGAGAAAAATCTCTGGAGTGTCTGAAAATGTATTTATGTGGGCTGACAACGACTTTCACATTTCAGTCATCTCTTCTTGTGAAACCCCCAAAATAAACACATTATAAACCCCTTAAGCATTATTTAGTTATCTGTTATATAATATTTATAGGAGTAAGTCTTTGTTAGACCTCGCATCACATCAGCTACACCCCTGTGTTCACTGTCATTTTTGGTAATTTGATTTGATTGATCCACATTGATTTATTCCATAGACTGTATAAAAAAATACTAGGTTTATTTCATACTAGATGTAGTGAAACAGATTGAAAACTATATTGTTCTCACCTATCAAACAAAAACAGACAACAATAAAGACATAAAGTTTCATTTAACATGATACGAGGAGTAGTGAAACTAAACATAACTAAACAGGCGCCAGTCTAGTTACAAGTCATGTCAAAATAATTGACAGTAATGGCTGTATGTGCTGTCACCACCAACACAATACGGGTTGACTGACATGCATTGACAGCACATCAATCAGTCATTCTGAGCTTTTCAGTTGAGCGGTTTGGTAAAAGAAGAAGTCCAAGAACATAATAAAGGAACTACTGTATTGTCAGTGCCAAAAATAAACGAGAAACACAACTAGCGTTCACTAAATCAACTCAATGACTATTTTAACCCTCTTGTTATCTTCAACGTTACTAACACTCCTTTAAACCTCCAGAAAATGATTGTAATTAAAATATCACCCAGTTTTGTGTGTCAGGTACTTTATGTCCCTTTGTTGACTACCTAAATACTCCTTTGGATAAAACATAACACCCCCCACCACCACCACCACCACCACCACCCCCGTTATACATCCAGAATATCCTTTATTTTGAAAAAATATGCAAATTACCATAAAAATCCCTGATTGACCAAACATTTTAAAGAAAGCTCTTTTTTGGTGAATTAATATCTTCTTACAGAAGCTTTGGTTTGTTTTGTCTTACTGTCCTCAACATGGTAAGCTTCCTTTTTTTTAGCAGTTCCTCACCGAGGACGTCTTAACAGGAACAAATGATCACATTTAATTCTATGACCATTTAGTCCTTCTGCCATGTCTTATATCACCTTCATGCCCTAATTCTCTCGTCAGGTGCTTTTCCAGTTTACACACGCATGCATACTCCAGGCATATAGATGGGTTGTTTGGTATGTAATGTCTGAAGGGACAGTTCCAACGAAATGCTACCTGACATTCTTCCACAGTCACATAGGGGCCTGGATTGTAAACAGAGGGTAATTGCTGGACCCACTTGTCCCATACTTTCTGTTTCGCTGCGAGTTTGTCACAAAGTGTATGACACAGGTGGAAACAAGGAATGTCTAATATTGCCTTTGCTGTTGTTTTGACGTACACTCCTGCCAAAATTAGCAACCCAATGTACTGCCCTACAAAGCAAAAAGGCAGTAACTGCATTTTTGGTCAAAAATGAGTTATTATCATTTTCATGACATTCAAGACATCCTTTGTTATGTGACAAAACATCTTATCTCAAATGTGTGTCGTTTTGGAGAAAAATGGTAGTCGTTTGTACAGTAACTGCAAAAAGCCCTAGTGAAACAAAGCAAGAGTACAGTAACATCCATTACTGTATTCTTGTTATGTTTTACCTAACAAAAAATAACTGTGTTGCTGCGCAGTGAAGTTACTGTTTCCATGGTGAACACACAGCTGATTTCGCGATCATTTGCGATTTCACCCTTCTAACTTAACACAAATTTTGTTTGAGATGGCACAAAGCCGTGGAAAGAAGAACTGGCGTTGAAAAGAAAATACCCGGAGAATGATAAGTAACAGTGACAGATTAAACATTTAGAGACTAGGCTATCACAATATAAACACCTGTCAGCCGCCAGGGCAGGACTTCCTCTCAGAGGTCCATTCAGATAGCATTATGCTAACAGGCGATACATAATAATGTGGTCCTATTCAAAATAAATTGTCCCCATTTAGACCTTGATACAGCTTAGCAATGTGAGACTTTAAGCAGCCGTTTCAGCACCAGAACAGCTTCTGGGTGGAAAATATTGACCTAAAATGGTCAAATTAGTTTTGGTTTTGGTATATCCATGTTCAGGAAAACAAATGGTTCCAATTATTTCAAATACAGTGTATCTAACACACCCAGAGCCCAAGTTGTGGCAAAATAGTTTTTGGAGAATCTGGAGTTACTGCTTTTTTTTTTTGTTTTTTTTTTTTTTTTTTTTTTTTAAAAAAAAAAAAAAAAATAATTATTATATTTTAGTAGTTACTGCCTTTTTTTTTTTTGGGGGGGGGTTTTGGTTTGGAAAAAAAAAAAAAAAAAAAAAAAAAAGAATAAAATATCAAATTGAGGATTGATATGTACAAAGAATAAGCCTTTTATAAAGTAACAAAAACAGCCACATGTTCAATAATCTACCTACAACTACTTAGCTGGATGACAGGATAACTTTAAAGTCATTTTTTTCAGTTCTGCACTCTGCGTAGTTACTGCCTTTTTGCTTTGTAGGGCAGTGTAGGCTTGTAAGTGGGTCCCATCCAACTCCAGCAAAAAAAAAATTATGACAAGCAACAGGAGGGTTAAAGGATGTTATGTTGTTACTCGAAACGACATTAGTAGCACTGCCGCACAGCCGCCAATAAGACTGTACTACAGCCTGTATGATTTTAACCATTTTTTCATTCTCTATTAACTTTAAATAATTATTTGATTAATTGAGATTAATGTGACCCCTTACAAAAAAAGCAGTGTTAGTTGTTGGTTTCCTTTAAAAAACTGTTTGAGGCTTAAAGAGGTAACAGTATCCAATATATTACAACAAAAGATTAGATTAAATAAAAATGAAAACATATTTGTGTATCAGAACTATTTTCTTCTTTTCTGGCCCATTAATCATTTCACAACCCCTCACATTTATCTTGTGACCTTAGAGGGGGCCTAACCCCTGGAAACCACAGGATTAAACTATTTTATCTGTATCTATCTTTATCTGTATGGAATAGTAAAAACTAGCTCCACCTCGAGCAGCTACAACAGTAAAATGATACTGCAAATTGATGCATATTGCAAATCTCGGTCATATGATAAGCTCAATGGTGTTTTAAGCCCCCAAAGTCTCCTTCCAGGCAGTGCTGCAACCGTTGACTTCAAGGCACCTAACCCTAACCTTAACCCTAACCATAACCCTAACCATAACCATAACCATAACCATTGCCTAATCGACTTCAAGGCAGCGCTGCGACCGTTGACTTCAAGGCACCTAATCCTAACTCTAACCCTAACCATAACCATAACCATTGCCTAATCCTAGTGCCTTTCAGGCAGCGCTGCCTTGACGTTGGGGGCTTAAAACACTGATAAACATATGATTATACATAAGTCACAGGGGGACGAGTACCTTTTCTTTTGATGTTTTAAGCACATTTTGTTGATTATACTTCTTTAACTTAAGTAGGATTTTGAATGCAGGACTTTTACATGTAATGGAGCATTGTAACATTGCTGTATTGGTACTTTTTGTTTAAGTCTTATTGAGGTATGATATTATCTAAAAATGGAAAAAATATTACACATATCTCAAATTATTACAGAAAACAAACAGCTGACAGAGCATCAGGGTGGTCATAGCAAAATAATGTCCAAAAGGCAGTCCTTTGTCAGATAAAGAAACTTGTAAAAATTGTTATCTTATAGAAAAAACTCACACGCAACATTAATTAAAGAATTCCAGGCTTAGTTGGGCATTTTAAAGGGATTACAGCCTTATAGTTGGCAGGAATCCTCCCCATTTTTTTTGTGTAAGAAAGAAAATGTGGATGAGACGATACATTTGCATGCAATGTTTGCAGATAGAATGACAGATAAGAGAAAAACATTTCCTCTTCGCTGGAACAGGATGAAAAAAATCCACATTTGACAAGCATTTCTAGATAAGGGGTTGGGCAGGACCGTATCGCCTCTTCCCAAGAACATCCATGTTTGTGCCAAGTTAAACTCTATTGTTCACGTTCATGTTAAAAGAAAGTCTAGCCTGGCATGACTGTGAGGGTAAATACAGGTGTCGCGCCGTTGGCACAACATGCCCCGTCCCAACATGCCACTAGTTTTAGGATTTTTGATGATATTTTTGTAAGTATGATATAAGATCAGAAGTATTTATAGTTGTATATAGGCTACGCATATATATCCTGGTCTTACCACACTCTCTTACTTTTCATTTGTACAGAGAGTACTGAAGGGAAATGAAAATTGAGCGGAAGCACGTAGGAGGGCGGAGCCAGGCTAACACATATATATCTATAGAGGAATTGTTTAATTTAAGCAATAAATTCTGAATTCTTTGTTCAATTTATCTGAAATAATATATGACTTTTCACCCAGAACTCTGAATAGAACTACTATAAGGAGACATGAAACTATGAAAACAACACTGCCATTCACTCTAGCTTCGTGCTTTATTCCGACTCAAGTTTGTTGTCTTACTGTTCATAAAAGTAACAAAAACTGGCCATTCTCGTCGGGGCACTGTCATTCTTCCTGATGGCTGTAGGATGGTGTGGAGCCTTTATGTCTCAGTTATGTGACAGGTGTAGGGAAGATAGCCGTGATGCAACACGCACGCTATGCTGAGTTTTGAGCATCGTAGCTCTCAGAACTGGAATGATGTGATTTATGACGACTTATGGGAGGTAGAGGAGATACCTTTGTGTCTGGCTACACAATTAGCTTCACTTTAAGCTTGAGAGGAGTGTGTCAGTGACGGCCTTCTATCAGCCTGCTCCCCCTGTCATTACTGATGTGTGTGGTTATCTTCTTTTCTCTGCATATTGACTGATGCTTGATGGTTCAACAAAATCACAGAAATAACAACAATAAAAACAGCAACCTGATTATTTTTTTACCGGTGGCGGGATCCAAACAGGGGAATGATGCCGGACGTTTGCAACATCAAAAGTGAATACAAAATATAGAATTTCCAGAAAGTGTCACAGCTGACATCCTGTCCTGCTGATTTAGGAAACACCTTACCACACACCGCGTTACCCAATGACTTGCAACAGGGCCACAGCACGTTATCTGGGACATCTCGTGAGTTAGAAATGGTTGTTCCTAAACATTTGCATTTAGGACAACAATAAATAACTTTCAGTGTATCAATCAGTTTACAGCATCAAAAATATTCAAGTCGAGTCCAAAGGCCATACTTTATTTTGTACTGTTTACTATTCTGATGTCTCTTTTTTCAAAGGTTTTATTTTAGCTGATTGAGAGATTTTGATGTGTTGTTTGGAGAGAAGAAAAGGCAATATTCTAGTTGTTGCTAAAATCATCATTCATGACTCTGTAAACCAGGGGTTCCCAATCTTTTCGGCTTGTGGCCCTTAAAAACAAAGCAATGTGTAGTTGCGACCCCACCTGCAGGTGTGACCAGTTCAACTGAAGAATTTTGTATTTGTGTTTAATTTGAATTTTTAGGAGCCTGAAAGTGTTTTTTTTTCTGTTTTTGGAATCGATCGTTGGTTGGATAGGAGCACATGGCTAACCATGTATTCCTATGAGTCCAATGACCTAACTTCCTCATTTTATTATTTACACTTGTGCTTTTCCTAATGTAATAAAATGTCTGTTAGAAAGTATGGTTGGGCATCGAGAACCGATTCCTACTTGGAATCGTTTCAAAAATTTAGATTCCAGTGGAATCTTTTCTTTATTGGAATCGTTTGCAGGATTTGGTTTCAAATCCGATCATGGGTTCGAAATTTAACATGTGCGAGTTTTGGTTTGCGTAGCGACCAGGCGCTTGTTGTGTTACAGCCACGGAGCACAGTAAGCGGTGCTCTAGTGTGGCTTTATTTTACATTGAAAAATCCCGGTAAAACTGCAACCCACCATTGAATCAAAATAAAACTTTCCTGAAATAAGCATGTGACCCGTTTCAAATCCACCCCTCAAAGAACCGGAATCGAGAATCGATAAGAACCAGAATCGAAAGGGAGAATCGCAATTGGAATCAGAATCGTTAAAATCCAAACGATGCCCAACCCTATTAGAAAGTTGTATTGCAGCACAAACAGTTCATGACGTAGTATCATATCGGGGAAGGAAACAGGATATTGGGTCAACTACCCATAAAAAAAGACATTATATTACACTTAAAAGGAGGCACACATTTGGTCGTTGAACTGTTGTCATCTTTGAAAGCTACGGCCAAGTCAGAAGGTGAGCCTCCGAATATATTTATATAAATTATTCTTATAGGTGGAAACTATAGAAAATGTGTGTGTATTAAAGGAAGAGTAACTTAAAAAAAAAAAATACCAAATCATCTCGGTACAAATGAAAAGTTAAATTAATAAACAATAAAATGCATCTTTAAAACATTCAGGGGTTTTGCTGCTACAGCCTTACTTAGTCTGGTATGACCAGTACAGTAGGTCATCATGGTAGGTAGTCCTGTTCTCTACTTGTGCTGTTTCTCTACATTTAATTATTCACCATTATCCCCAAACTGTCACTTGTAGGCATAATGGCTGCTGTTTAGAAAAAGTTACCTAGGCTTAATTTAAAGCTGCAAAACGCAAATTTGGCAGCCCTAAATTGTGGGAAATAGCTGTAAAGTTTGCAAACGTAATATGCTCCTCTTTTTGCTGTTAACCCCTCTTTTTAAGTATAGTAGGCTATTGTCCGTGTCCAGTAATTATTTACGATGTGAATAGGCTGCTGAACAGATGAGGCAGAATATACAGGGTTTCAAATTTTGCTTTCTTTCTGCAAACATTTAAACATGGCAGAAGCTGGGAACTAGACTACTATACTAATATTTACTTGTGGTGAGATCATTTTGCCATCAACTTTTAATAATAATGCAGCAAGTAGGCCTACAGCCCCTCTACCAATAGAAAAATAATATTAACATTTAGTTTTTGTAATGCTATGATAATGTACTAGTATCTATCTGTTTTCCATCCATAGTCATGTCGTTCATCTATAGCTTTGAGAATTATGAACTGAATGAAACCATCCACAACAACTACACAACCTACGTTCCGGATCCAGAGAAGATATCATGTAGGACAGAACCTCTGGCTCCTACAGCAGCGCTGACCCTGTGTCTCATCCTCATTGCCATCTTTTTCCTGGCAGTACCTGGGAACCTGTTAGTGGGGTGGGTGATTGGCACCAGCAGACAGATGCTGACTCCGTCGGATGTGTACCTGTTTCACTTAACAATAGCGGATGGTCTGATGGCCCTAACCCTCCCATTCTGGGCCGCTGCAGCTATCCAAGGATGGATCTTTGGAGACTTAATGTGCAAGCTCCTCAGCCTCATCAAAGAAGCAAACTTCTACACCAGCATCCTCTTTCTGGCCTGCATTAGCATTGACCGCTATCTTGTGATAGTGCACGCCAGTGAGAGTCTCCAGAGTCGTCAGAGGATGTGCACCCGGATCCTGTGTGCAGCAGTTTGGGCCCTTGGTGTGGCCCTCGCTCTGCCTGCGCTTTTCAACGATGCCTCCAAGCTACCTAACTCAGAGGGGATGATGTGCCAAGAATCCTTTCACATCGGCAGCGCCTCCTTATGGAGGAGTTTCACTCGCGGGTTTCGCCATATTTTTGGCTTCTTGCTCCCTCTGGGTGCCATGATAGCCTGCTACAGCGTCACCATCGCGAGGCTGCTGCGCACTCGAGGTTTCCAGAAGCACAGGGCCATGAAGGTGATCATAGCCGTGGTGATTGCGTTTCTTCTGTGCTGGACGCCATACCACATAGTCCTGATAGTGGAAACACTCCTGAGGGCTAAGCTGATAAATTATGACTGTGCTTTGAGGAAATCAGTGGACAGGGCTTTGTATATAAGTCAAAACCTGGCTCTGTCCCACAGCTGCATCAACCCTTTCCTCTATGCCTTCGTAGGAGTGAAGTTCAGGAACAAAATGACACGACTTCTTCCGCGGAAAGCCAGACAGGAGTGGATGTCGGGGTCAAAGTTCAGCAGGTCGACATCTCAGACCTCAGAAACGAACGGAGCTGTTCTTTGAAATCGATCAATGTAGACTAACATTTTTTAAATATATATGTTTATGATTGTGTATTTTCCCTTTTTTGTTTCATGCATTCTCTAATTTTGATCTGTGGTACACTGCTGCCATCTATTGGATTTACTGTTTCTCTACATCCACTATTGAAGCCTCTGATTTGATCAAATCTATTTTCATTTTTTCTCATTATTTCCATTTTCCTTGCTCAGGAATAGACCAGCATTATAATTCTGTAAATTAATTTTAGTGTTTTTAATCTTGGAGTGCATGTATTAAATAGGTCTATACAATAGGTACCCCCAATTCAACCCTTCACTCTGACACAGCTTTTATAATCCATCTGATGTTTCCGTTTATTTATAGCCTATACTGTATATGCTAAAAATGTTTTATAAACTGTAAATCCTGCTGTCTTCATGTTTCAGTGTTTTCAGGTTCCAACAAGTTCATCATTAGCAGACTGATCTCATATATTTACGCAAAGTCATGATGCCATGTTGTCATTAGAAATAAAAGGCTATGCAATCTTTCTTGCACTGACTGATTTAATCTTGTAGACTTGTGGTTAGTTAATATTCACACAGGGTATTTTCTGACAAATAAAATAATGAACAACTCATCTGTCTTATGTGGAAATAATCATTTGAGTTTTTGAATGAATGAAATACCAACATTTGGAACAAACCTAGGATAACTCAATATATGATGCCGGAAATGGATAACCTGAACGTGAACATCCAAGGGAATTTCAGTCTCAATGTCTAATCCAATATGGATGAGAAAAACATGCTCAGAAAAATGGAAATTTTACCATAGCAACTACATGAGGACCTAGACTGCTATAGTACTAATGTTTACTTGTGGTGAGATCATTTTGCCATCAACTTTTAATAATTTTGATGCCTCTAATGGGAGCAATAATGCAGCAAGTAGGCCTACAGCCCCTTTACGAATAGAAAAATAATATTAACATTTAGTTTTAAGTTAAAAATAATTTAAATGTCATATTTTTACTACAACCATTGGTCCAATTATTATTGTAACAGCACTCTAAGCAAAAACAAATATTTACTAGGCCTACTTTTTCAGATCACATAATAACAACTACTGGTAGGTTAATAATAGTTGCATGTATGTTATATTATAATATTGTTATACAACATGTTATGCATTTAATATTAGGCCTATATTACAACATATATCTGCATATTGCCTTTGTTATTATGGCTCATTAGAATTATTATTATACTTGTGATTTTTGTATTAGTTACACTATTATCTGTCCAACAGATGGCGAGCAAAGCACTTGCAAAATGCAGAAAGAGTGAAACAAAATATGAGTTTTAGTAACTTGTGCCATCATTGTGCTATCTACTTGTGCTAGCAGTAAAACTGCAGAACTACATTTCCCTTGTCAATGCGATGAGAGAAGAGCAATGTGAGCAATAAGTTAGTTAAGGGACTGCTCGTTGTTATTTAAGGGACTACCAGAGGAATTTGGGGATCTTTAGTCAAAATAGAATTGACCCTCCCTTCGCCAGCAATACATTTTTCTATTACCATCCAAAATGATTGAGATAAGAGCTATGACCCTACCCAATAAATTATTAATGACTTCTGTACTGGTTTGCGCTTGGCAAAGATGTACAGATAGCAATTAGCCACTGTTTATTTTTTTTACAACCATGACATACATGGCTTAAGTTAACCTCTGCTTTCTCATCTTACACATCACACTCCTCTGTTATGGTGAGGTGACCATTTCAGTAGATTTACTCACTAACGTTGTTGTGGAAACACAATAAGCATGGAAACTAAACGCACACTTCCTGCATTACTGCATTACTTCAAATACTAAGTTACTCCTCTAGTAAACTAGTATTCACATGAAATAAAACAATAAAACATTGAGACCATTCAACAAAGCACACTAGGTAATAACAAATTTAACACATGAACTGGTTGCTATGGACTCTTCATAGGCTTCCTCAGTCATTGTATGTTTTAGCATATGGTAAAGCTGCCGAACCTGAACATTATCCAAAACTCCTTTTCTCAGACGAGCGCCAATAGACCTTTTTCACGGCAGACATGTTGACATGTCATAGTAGGAAAAGCACAGGTGTATTCAAAACCATTAATGATGGCTGCATTCCACTTAGGAGAGGCCCTGGTATTGTGCGTGCTGACTCACTGAATTAGCAAGGAGCCTCTCGCTGCAGCCTTTGGGCAGGATTTATTCAGTTTGGGAAATACCAATGTACGGTGGCCCTGAAGTACAAATCATAACAGCAAATCATAAAACACAACGGCAAATAGGAAAACATTTCAATGAATCATAAAGCACAACGGCAAATAGGAAAACACGACAACAAATAGGAAAACCAAACGGCAAATCATAAAACACAATGGCAAATAGGAAAACACAACGGCAAATAGGAAAACACGACAGCAAATAGGAAAACAAAACGGCAAATAGGAAAACACGATAGCAAATAGGAAAACAAAACGGCAAATAGGAAAACACGACAGCAAATAGGAAAACACTCAACAAATCATAAAGCACAACGGCAAATAGGAAAACAAAATGGCAAATAGGAAAACACTTCAACAAATCATAAAACACAACAGTAAATAGGAAAACACGACAGCAAATAGGAAAACACTTCAACAAATCACAAAACACTGTCGTGTTTTCCTATTTGCTGTTGTGTTTTCCTATTTGCCGTTGTGTTTTATGATTTGCCGTTTTGTTTTCCTATTTGCCGTTGGGCTTTATGATTTGTTGAAGTGTTTTCATATTTGCTGTCGTGTTTTCCTATTTGCCGTTGTGTTTTCCTATTTGCCGTTGTGTTTTATGATTTGCCGTTATGTTTTCCTATTTGCCGTTGTGTTTTATGATTTGTTGAAATGTTTTCCTATTTGCTGTTGCGTTTTATGATTTGCTGTTGCGTTTTTCTATTTGCTGTTGTGATTTGCACTTCAGGGCCACCGTACCATGGTCTACAAATTGTCTGGCTGACTAAACAGGGAGGGACCCATCTGCTAGCGATGGGGGGGCCGAGACTGCGAGCTACATGGAAAAATATGCACCAAACAAGCCACTTTGAAATGTTGCTGTTTTCATGAATACAAAAGTTGGATGACCTCCCCCCAGACTAAAAAACGTTGGCTGACCCTCCCCTCAACAGAGAATAAAGAGACATGAGCCTCCCCTATTTTCCTCCGGTGGACCATTCCATAAATACCCAACGGTTCCTACTGCTGCAGCTTCAGATGGAGCACACGAGGTATGTAACGTAACATTGTCTCAATGTTGTGCACCCTACCCATAGTACCCTAGTATAAACAACAAATTTAATATAAGCCAGGTTGTTGTTGTGTACACAGCCTCTCACCTGTTACTTTATTTAAGATATTGTGTTATTCATGCTTGTGCCAACAAAAGCTACATGAGTGCATTGTTTTTATACGGGTACACCGTTAGCCAGCATGCTAAATATAGCAGATAACTTCTTACCTGTATTACATTGTGCTATAAAGTGATTTCCCGCATGTATGGGTCGTTATGACACACACAAACAACAACAACAACAACAACAACCACAGCCAGGTTTAGTAGCACATAAGCAGCTAAGGCAACAGAATGCTAACATGCTGTTACCCAATAGCTTGTTTGCATTGCCCCTAAAACTCGTGTACGTAAAGTTAACTCAGGCCAATATTCCATTCCTCAGCACACTGTTTCACTTTTTTATGATTAATTAGAAAGTCCCACTGCTGTGACAGATGATGCGTTATTTGAAGCATTTCCCTGATTATGCAGCAGATGATTTCACTTGTTTGAGGCATAAAATAAAAAAGGGGAATAATTACCCTATCTGGTTCCAGTTTATTTAACTGTGAATATTTGCTGGTCTTCGTACTCTTTTATGAATTGTTTTAGGTTTTGGACTGCTGGTCAAACTAAACAAGCTAAATGTAAACTTGCGATGGGCATTTTCACTATTTCTCATATGTAATACACCAAACAATTGATTTATTGGGGAAAATAAGATGCCAATTAGTTAATTGTAGCACTATTTTGAGTTCAAGCAGGGATTTATAGTCTTTCACAGTTGAAAACACACCGCTCTAATGTCAGCTTTCTGCACAGTGTCAAAATAGTCTGACTAACTGACAACATTGTTGTCTTTTCAGGTTAACAATGACACCAGACCTAGCTGCTGGATAGCTTGCAGTCAGAACATGTCACAGTGTGGAATGGAGCAGCGGTCAACCTTTTCTCTTACATGCCAACAACGGCGTGTAGCATTTTGATTGAAACCCACAACAGTTGGGTTTTTACTTTTGTTCCCTCGTTTCAAGTAGGAAGTTGGAAGCTTTTCACGTCCAAAACAAGTCCTCACATGGTGATTTGACACAGCAGAAAAAAACTTACACTCTGCATCACAGAGTGGTCCAGCTGACACAATGGTAGCAGATGACACAGCAGAAAGTGGGGACAGATCAGACGGGGAGAAGAAGATGGACCTGAAGGAGCCTGCATCTGAAGACTGGGGAGGACACGAAGATGGAGACGTAGAGATGGTTGTCTTTGCTTCGGAGGGCCTGTCTCCCTCCGAAGGTCCCATAGAGGCAGCCGAGGAGCCCAGAAAGTGGAAATGGGCTGTATTTTTCTTGTGCCTCTTTGGATTTATGGCATCGATAAAGCCCGGGGAGCCCTTCATTACACCGTATCTACTCAGCCCTGAGAAGAACTTCACCAGACAGCAGGTTAGTGGTGTCCTCAGGATGAAATGTGTTGTCTGTGCTGTATTTTTTTTTTCTTACAGGTATATTTATCTTTGTGGGGATACCAGTGCAAAATCATTTGGAATGTATTATTACAGCGTAAATACTGGATAAAAAAGTCCAAAATGAAAGATAGAATTATAGATAGACATTCAAGTCATTGTTTTGGGGAGTTGCTGCTTACGTGCAGTTTAGTGTCCCAAATTATTTTCCAAAACTGAGTGTCCCAAATGATGAGACAGGTTAGGGTTAGGGTAGCACAGGTGGTTTATCGGGTTCCTAATTAATTAAGGACATTGTATGCAGAATTTGGGACCCTAAACTGCACGTAGGACATTGTATGGGTCCAGAAAGTACAGAAAAGTTAACCTGTAAGACTCGTTCAGTCAAGCACTGATTACACAGTAGAATGAATGCATGTCCTGTGGGGAGTCTGCTGATCCAACTTACTGTGGTCAAAGTTCACATTCCTCCAAGTGGGTCAGTGTAATAGGTTTGTGAATGGTTTAGGAAATCTACAAAATCATTGCTGGACTGATGTTGTAGATTTTGTTAGCTTTTTTTTTTTTTTTTTCCTCACCCCAAGAGTTGATTACCTGTCAAAGTAAGGCTTTCAAAGAGGAGTAACAACTAAATGTTTCCAGCATTTGTCTCTTAAACTAGATGGGACAATGGGTGGAAAACCACTCTTTGTTAGACCAGAATGGCAGCTGAGCTCACTTCTTGCATACAGATTTGTTGTGTTGAACAAAAATTTCACCTTAATGTCTCTTTATATCTAAAGCAGTGTCACTTCCATATCCTGTCAAGACCTTAACAGATTCCAAGGAATAAGCTGCCCCTGGCTTAAGTTATTAATCAACTGTAATCACATGTGTATCCCAGCAATCTTATCAATCCAAAGCTGATCCTGGTGACCCAAAAGTCACACAGTCTGTGTCTGCCAGAGAGATTTTGTTCCGGTTGAACCAATTTACTTTAATTAAATCAAATGTGTTAATTACTGTTGTGCTGGGCAACAATGGTTCTTATCATATGGTCTTTTTCTAAACACGTTGTCCAAAATAATGTAACCAAGCATGTGATTAAAAAATAACTAAAGCGTTATTAGGACTTGTTAAAAAAGGGGGGAAGAGTTTGTTCTGATGTAGTGCATAACTGTTAATTAGTGATTCATCTGCAAATTATTTTCCTCGGATTTATCGATAAAAGGTCAGAAAATAGTAAAAAAAAAAGTCCAGACACATCTTCAAATGTCTTGTTTTGTTTGACCAACACTTAAAAAAAAAAAACTAAATATTGTGGCCGGGTTGGTCAGTGGGTAGTGCAGGAGCACGTATACTTGAGGTTTATGCCTTGAACGCAGAGGTACAGGGTTCGAATCCGACCTGTGACGATTTCCTGCAAGTCTTCCCCCTCTCTCTCTCTCCCCTTTCTCACCTAGCCTGTCTTTCTTGTCAAAAAAAGGCAGAAAAGCCCAAAAATAATAATAAGAAAAAAATACGTAACTATTTATTGTACAGACTAGTACTATAAATCAGATAAAATTATTCTTCATATTTGAGAAGCTGAAAACTGCCTGTTTTTTTGGAGGATATGTTTTGCTTAAAAGACTTAAAGCGGCTGTACTCAACAATAAGAACATTAACATGTAAAAAAGATATGTAAAGATATAGTGGAGTAGTGGCGTCCTGAGCAGAGCATGAAGTCACACTCCCTCTGTTGTGTGTAATTGGAGCTTCTCTGGTCTTTGTTTTGATAGCCGGTCTGGCCGCGCGTGCATGTTGGTGCATGTTGGTGCATGTTGGTGCATGTTGGTGCATGTTGGTGCATGTTGGTGCATGTTGGTGCATGTTGGTGCATGTTGGTGGTGAAAATTTTGAAAGTATTTTGAAGACTGGAGCTTTCATCCGCCTCACTGATTTCTTAATTGACTTTACTGTAATTTCCAGGTGACCAATGAGATCACTCCTGTGCTGACCTACTCCTACATGATGGTGCTGGTGCCAGCCTTCCTGCTGACGGATCTTCTGCGCTACAAGCCCGTCCTGATCGTCCAGGGTGTCAGCCAGGTGGTCATCTGGCTCCTTCTGCTTTTGGGCTCCACCCTCACTGAAATGCAGTTGATGGAGGTCTTCTACGGCGTCACCATGGCCTGCCGCCTGGCCTACTCTTCCTACATCTTCTCCCTGGTCAGCCCAGCCCTCTACCAGCGCGTGGCCGGATATTCCCGCTCCGCAGTGCTCTTGGGGGTGTTCACCAGCTCAGTGCTGGGTCAGCTGTGCATATCCCTGGGAAATGTCAGCTTCTACACCCTCAACGCCATATCTTTGGGTTTTGTCAGCTTTGGTCTGATTCTCACGTTGTTCCTGCCCTGGCCTAAACGCTCCCTGTTTTTCCACCGGACATGGAATCAGGAGCAAAAGGATGTGGCAGCAGTCGCCACCAAATCAGAACTGGACAAAATAAACCAGCAAGAGAGCGTCTCGTCCTCGCCGCCCCCCCTGTGCTCTGTATCACGCTGGAGGGATTCAGTCTTTGTTCAGATGCTGCTGGAGTTGAGAAACGTGGGTAGGAGGCCCAGCCTGAGGCTCTGGTCCCTGTGGTGGGTGTTCAACTCCACAGGGTACTATCTGGTGCTGTTCTACGTTCACATCCTGTGGAGCAAAGTCTCCCTGGCCGCTGAGAACAAGATCGTTTACAACGGGGGAGTGGAGGCAGCTTCTACACTGCTGAGTGAGACATTTCTGGAGCTACAATACTTAGTTTTTAATATCTAATGCTCAGGACTGAGCATACTTTTGACACCTCTGATGAGGACTCATCAGAGGTGTCAAAAGTATTCCCATTCATTACTCAAGTAGAAGTATAGATACTAGGGTTTGAAAAGACTTCTGTAGAAGTTGAAGTATCAACTCAAGCTTTTTACTCAAGTAAAAGTGTAAAAGTACTGGTTTCAAAACTACTTAAAGTATAAAAGTAAAATGCCATTAAGGACAAAAGCTTAGACCGCCCCACAGGGGCCTATAGTGCACTACCCCACCTCCACAAAAAAAGGAAGCACCCTTTTAATTGTATTTGTCTGAAATATAAAACAATAAAAAGTTGATCTAAAAAAAAAAAAGAGCACAAGGCGACATTATAGAACAGCTTGTGTATTGCTAAGGCCACAGGCTCAAAATTAAATGATTTATTAAAAAGGTAATAACTTATTTCAGGCTGAGTCTGTTTTTTCAGACAACAGCAGCTACAGTCTGGTGTTACATGTGTTAAAATGTAAGGAGTAGAAAGTACAGATAATTGTGTGAAAATGTAAGGAGTAGAAGTAAAAAGTCTGCTGTAAAATAATTACTCCAGTAAAGTATAGATAACCAAAATTTCTAATTAAATAAGGTAAAAAAGTATTTGTACTTCGTTACTTGACACCTCTGGTCCTCATACAGCACTTGGGTTTTCTTTTCACATTGGCACGTAACTCCAACTTGCCATCGGCATTTAGATGCAAGTAATGGGGACAACTCCTCTGTGCTTAACAGCAACAAAATATCAAAAGCTCAGAAGTTTTTTTTCATTAATAGTGGCTTTCCTAGACAAAGTTAATCTGAAAACTCAAAAATATTTGTAAAGGATTTTCAAGCTAGGAAAAGGAACGTGTTTGTTAAGATGGCCTTAAATGTTCAAACATGGACGGAAAAGTAGAGCGCATTATACAGATTTGTTAATGCCACAAGTAGGGCTGCTCGACTATGTGGTAAAAGCATAATCACGATTATATTGGTCAACATTGAAATCATGGTTATTTATTAACACAATTACTCATTGACTTTTTTTGGAAAGGTATTGCAATCATTGACATTAAAAACAGTGTAACAAGTCACACAAATCAACAGTGAAAACACCAACTGTGAAATTTCCCTTAATACAAAATAAGAGTTTACTCGCAAAACGTAACGAGCAAAATAATTGTTTTTCACCATTACATTGTTTTTGTGATCGGTAGGATAACTTTCACCCTGAAAGTGAGTGCAGGTGCACCGGTTTTGTCTTGCCATTTTATGGTGTTAACATTGAGCACCAAAATATCAAAATTGGGTCAGACCCTGCAAAGTCTGCAAAAAGCATCACATTTGCACATTAAAAAAAATTTGAAGAATGTAACCTGACTGTACACTCCTGTCATCTGTAGTTAAGATGTTGAGTCCTCGATCTCCCACTTCTTATTCTGTTAATGATTACCAGTACACCAGGTTCAGTCATCATTAATTGGCCTTTAATCAGCTGTTAAGCACAAAGGTAGCAGTTTGTTTAAAAAATCTGGACAGAATGTACAAGCAGTAAAAGTTTGCAGTTTGTTTAAAAAAAATCTGGACAGAATGTACAAGCAGTAAAAGTTATGTTGTAAAACAAAATGTATCAAGACTCTGGGAATGACTCACAAGAACACATTTCCTTATTTAAGAATATTCTCAGATAAATTCCCATTAAATGGTGAAATTCCTAAGAGGAGTTTTACATTTAACACACATTTGACAATAAAGAATTTTCAAGAGAATACATTATGATATACACATTGGAAATTAAAGAAAAACACATTTTCCACCATGACTTAATTACAAATGTTAAACCGTGCTGTTAATTGACCTGCCTATATACAGCCTAGATTTATGATATTTTCTGCTTGCTCTGTCCAAACGATACTGTTTGATCAACTGCTCGTCGTCAATCATTTCAAACCCATTCTTCCTCTCCTGAAACATAGGAGCACGTGTTACATGTACATAATATTCCGTGTTTTGCCCTTATTCTGAAAAAAGATGATATTCCAACTAAGCTGTTTACATGGCTAGTGAAGGTGAATATTCCACTAATATTCTCATTTACATGTAGCCTTGCAAAGTACGATTATTTTATTTTTTCCAAAGTTTTCCAGCGGCGGTGGACTTGTTGGAGCGTGCGAACGCAGCCTCCCTCTTTCATCTCTTCAACCAGCTCCTTGAAAAGGTCGGCGTAGCGATGTGTGTGAATATCCAAAAACCTGTTGATATCCAAGTCTTTGATAAAGTTTAAAGGTAGCTGTGTTTCTCCTTCTTATCGGGTCTGCAGCCCTGCAAACTGTTGGCTGGTTGGTTTGTTTACAGCAACCGTAGCAACGCACAGTAAGCCATAAACAGGCAAGAGGCCATAAACTGTAGTAAAAACCCAGAATGAGATGCATATTCCAAATGCGCTGTATTCATGTCCAAATAATGCCTCCTAAAACCCGAATAATACCGGAATATCCCACGTCTTCATCAGAAAATGCTATATTCGGAAAAAGGCCTCATTCAGAATATCCCAACTGAATATGCTGTTAACATGACCTGTATCAAATTTGGAATATTTTCATATTCGGGATAATAGTGGAATATTTGTGTGCATGTAAACGTACTCCGTGTCTCCTTAGTGCCATCACAAGCCCCTGCTGGCAACTCCTGACCACTTGAGAGACCTCTCGAGCTGTCTTAAATAACTGGGAGAGTGAGAGTGATTCTTAGCTTTAAGACATTTGATAACTTGCTTTTATACTTAAGTTTGAAAGTAGGAGTAAATCAGCACTTAAGGCTAAAATGGCACTTTTGAGAAGCTTGATAAATACGGGCCCAGACGAACAGAGTTTTGATGGCGTTGTATCTCTCTGCAGGTGCGTTGACCTCCTTCACTGCTGGCTATGTGAAAATCCGGTGGAACGTCTGGTCTGAGCTGGTCATCGGCGTCATCACAGCACTGCAGGCAGGTCTGCTGCTCCTCATGGGCACCACAGAGAACATTTGGGTCTGCTACACGGCCTACGTCCTCTTCAGGGGCTTCTACCAGTTTCTGGTGCCTATTGCCACGTGAGTGTCAAATAAAATATATGTTTTGATCTCGGAATAAAACTACCAAACTGTTTTCCTAATCCTCAGTTGACACTGTGGCGCAGCAGGAAGTTACAACATCTATTAGTCACAATGGCTGTGTGAATGCAGCAAGTTTCCTAAACTGGATTGTTGTACTAACCCGTCTGGCCTGTGGTGATCATTGTATCATCTCTCCATAGGTTCCAGATAGCCTCGTCACTCACCAAGGAGCTCTGTGCCTTAGTGTTTGGCATCAACACCTTTTTGGGGACCATACTGAAGAGCATCATCAGCCTGATCATTTCTGACAAGAGAGGCCTGGCGTTGGACGTGCAAGCTCAGGTATTCACTCATGTAATTCTGGCTGGGTACCGAAAATGCCTCGCCATTCAATATCCAATTTCAATACCTTAGGAGTAAATCTCATCAGCGTCGGTGAGCCAATAAGCATGCAATGTGCTTCCACCAAGATCTAATAATGTTTGCGATTGGCTGTCTAACGTTAACACAGCGCAGAGGGAGACAGGGAAAACTCTACGTTACGCACAGAGGCGGGGCTCACGTAGCAGGAGCTGAAAAATAAATAAGATTTGTGCCCAACTCCAGCAAGACTCAGGATTTAATTCCAATATTGAAAGATTTGTCTGCGACAGTGGAATCACTTGAAAAGTCGTCTGGTGTAAGCTCAGCATAAATAAGCCCTGCCTACCCAGCCTGACAGCCATGCAGAACAACCAATGGGAAGATGGCGTGCCGTGATACCTGCCAGGATTATCTCAGTACACTCTAGGGAAAGGCAAGTTATTTATATCTCTCAATGTATACATTTGCTGAGTGCTTTACATACAGAAATTACTTTTTAAAGAGGACAAATGACCAGGGCGAAAATGAAAGTTGAATAGATCTTTTCGTACAGGAGACTTTCCGAATTGTCAAACAGGCGTAACAAATAACAGTAATTGCTGGAATAGAGACAGCGTTGATGTGGTTAGTTCCACCTGTGTATGTAAAAACTTGGGCAACCTTTAACTTGAATTTTTCTGCAGTGTTTGCTCAACAGATACTGAGAGACAAGTGAAATGAAACATGCTTTTAATATTATTTAATGCAATTTGCATGTTATTTTTTTGCACTTGTTATTTACACCCCATAATTGTTACCTATTATTTAAAAAAAAAAGATGTATATATTATTTAAAAAAAAAAAAAAGAATATATACTCTATTTATGTGTAGGGGGATGAACTTTGGTCATCCTCCATTAGTGTTTTATGATTGAATTGTCTTACATGTCTTTTCTTTCTACAGTTCCTGGTGTACTTTGTTTACTTCGTCATTCTCACCGTCGTCTACTTTGTCTGTGCCGCTGTGGTCGTCATCCGTCACTATAGAACACAGCCCAAGGGCGGAGGCGGGGCCATGGAACAGGCGGCGCCCACGCAGCTCAGCCCCGTGGCCGCAGATTCGGAGGCGGAACCTTTGTCGAACGGCAAAAGTGCCAAAGCATAGTGACGAGAAACGCGTCCGCCTTAAACCGTCTTCTATCAGTATCTTGTCTAGATCCCAGTTTCTGCCACTAAGCTCTTCAGACTCAACGGGATCAATCCCTTTAACGCTCTAATGGTGATGGAGGGGTTTTAGTGTTAGCCGCTGAGCCTTAATTATAGAAGTGCCTCCTCTGACACCTGAAGCTCCTGCAACAACCCCAGTCAGGAAGGCGTCTCGTGTCCGACGTCTTGGGACAGTTCTGTTTTAGTTTTTGATGATTAGATGCTGTAACTGAGAAGAGTAAATTCTACTTTTTCTTTTTTTTTTAAATGACATAAAGCACTAAGTAGTACTAGGCTTTGGGGGGGTATTTTGTACAGAAAACAAACTGACTTTGTTATAACCTCCTGAACTGTCCTGTTTCAGTGACTCAATGGTTCATGATTACTATGTGACCTCTAAGTATTACTCAGTGGTGTAGTCTAATGTATTGTAGTGGGTATACTGTACTGATGTTTTGATCATCAACGACTTCATTTCCTGTATTCAGATACACTTTTATGCACCAATGTTCGGTGGAAATACCTTTTTTATTTAGCCTATGTTAAGAAGAAAACCACAGATGACCATTCAAAATATAGCAAAACTATAATGGCAAGTGTGTTGTTGCGTGTCATTGGGCATTTTTTTTAGTAGGTACGTGAAAAGCTTTCTTATTGGGTATGCTGCTTATACCTGCGTATCACGTAGACTACACCACTGATGATACTCTGCTTTTTCTGGTTTGACGGACATCACGCATTTGAGTTATTTTTTATTGACACTCCTGTTGTAATATTACAGTTTGATGGTTATGTGTTTATGGCATTTTTGAGAAAAAAACGAGACCATATTAGTACAAATTTCTTTTTTATTTTTTTTTTATTTTAGTTAAGATACAGGGTTTCCTTTCTGCATTGATAATAATCATATCTCATTGGTATAATCGGATTTGGGAGGCTATCAGATTTTATCGGTTTATTTGAAGCTGAAAACTGCAGATTTTATGCAGTGTGTTATGTAATGTAATTAATGCTGCTAAAGTTGCTGTTTGTGATTTAGCAGCATCAGAATATGTTTGAGTTATCCTTATTTGATACCTTGAAACAGGCTGCAGAATGTGTTGCTTTGGAGAACTCACATTACGTGCTTAATTGATCTAAATGCACACCACTGAAGTGGTTATCAAATGTGATATTTCTTTACAGTGTTGATTTTCAGCAGTATGCCAGGTGACCGGATGACAAAGCACCTGTCGTCAGTACTGCTGCCTTTGACTCTATTTTTCACTGTGTGTATTTTAGGTCCAAGTACGACTTTTTATTTTAATTTTTATTTTTTTTATTTACAATCATCAAAAACAGCAGAAAGCACTTGTAATGGTCCTGTAGAGAACAGAAATGCAGTGTAAACATAAAATGTCCATCTGCTTTCAGCAGGGGATCTTTCTTACAATAGACAGTAGTGACTGAGGTTTGAGTTGGATTGTACTTACATTAAGAAGATATTTTTTAAACTTGATTGAAATAATTGCTGCAATTAAAAAATGTAACTGTGAATCTGTCTGAATGCTGTAAAAAGAGGAAAAACTGACAATGTTTTTATTTTGTATTCACAAATAAATTGCATTTGGTGGATAAAAAGCTCCTTGATCTTCTTTTTTTTTTATTTTATTTTTTTTTACATTTTATATACCATAGGTTAACATACATCTTTCCCCTGATATTGAACTGTTGATACATTGTTGATTCCAGGGATTTTTGCAGCTGAAATCTTTGCAACCAGATTGAGATTTTATGAGTTAAAACATCCAGTTTTATGAGGTACTAGATTTAATGGTGAGTTGTTTGGTCAGCTGCAGTTGCTGCTCACAGCACGAAGACATAGAGCCCTCTGATTATTTGTTTTTCTGCATTTCTTAGTAGGTCAGTTTATTTTTTGTTATTTAAATCTCGACTGTTTGTAAAGCTGATGTGATGAAACCCCCTCCGGTATAAATCTAGTCCAATCCGACAACATGTACTAAACCTGGTTTCTCCTTCTGGAAGTGCTCTGTGTTTAACTGTAGGTCTTCAAATCAGGAAAAGGCACACCAGACGGCCGAGCAGAGTAATCAAAGTCAGAACTGTATCCTGTTGTTTGCTGAGTTCGCTGTTGCCCTTTAGCCCCGACGTCCTTTTGGGTACACAGTGACTCTGCAGCACACCCAGATGATCACTCATTCACTGTTGCATTTGCACCAGATTATGTACTTGGGTCGAAGTTGAATATTTTTAGTGTACATTGTATAATGTAAACGTGGACCTTCTGTTTGGCTGTGATTTCGATTGGCTGCCACCAAAACCTGTTTCATCTCAACTTTTAAGAAGTAAAACAACTGAATTTGATTTGTAGACAAATTGAGCCCTAAATGCTGCTCAGGTATTTTAAAAGTATATTTAAGCAGCCTGTACTCTAAGCTTGCATAAGGGAAAACTGGGCCATAAACTGAAGGGAATAGGAGGACTATAACATTAGGTTCATGTAAAGTAACGTGTGCAAGGCAGCTAGTTAATACAAATGCTTGCTAGGTCTCTGTATATGTCTTCTACCTGCCTGTTGCAATCAGTTCTATGTTTATACAATCATCAGAAACAAACTGTTCCTCTGAAAGGCTTGCAGCTGCTTCTTCTTGCATGCAGTTTTAAAATGGTGATCTAACCCACAGCACACGTGACTCAGTTATTTCATCAATAACTAGTGAAATTTGTCCACTTGCTGCCCTCAAGTGGTTCCACTTCTGGACTATCTGTATTCATTTTCAGCTACAACATAAATATCTCATTTATTGCTTTTTTTTTTCCTCTTGGAAAGAAGAAAAGACTAAACCTGTAAATACAACAACAACAACAACAACAACAAAAAAACAGGTTAAAAGACATTGGTGTTTTGTTGCTTTTATTAAGTACAGCCCATATAAAACACTTTATTTATACATAATGTGTATATCCTAAAACAAAAGCTAACAGGGTATGAATAACTCAGTGCCTTTTGTGGAACCTTTGGAGCGTATAGAACTTTTTACAACTTCAAAATGTCGGAGTCACAACTCATCCTTAAGCAGTGCTGCTTTGTGTGTTACGAGTTTGACAATTCATTGCAATCATCTGGAAGTCCTCAGTTAGTATATCGCAAAGGCTAATTTGACCATTAAAAATGGGCCTTTTTGTAAACAAAAGCCTAATATTTTAGCTGTTTTGAAGTGCAACATATTTAAAACTTCACACACACACACACACACACACACACACACACACACACACACACACACACACACACACACACACACACAGTGTGTCGGAAAGCCACGAAACCAAACATTTCAACTCTGTCCTCCCACAATTTAAAGTAGAATACACATTCAAATACAAACAATCACATACTGTATGTAGAGGAGTAAATACGATCTGGGAAAGTGATCATAAACATGACAAAATACAAATGTGAAACGTGAACCCACGCAATATTTTCTTTACAACACACCTAGTAGCCGTCGCTGAGGAGTCAGCAGGAAACGACTGTAACAATGCCTCGCCTGTTGGTCGAGCTGGCGGCCCAGACCAAACAATGGCGTCTCTTTTTCTCCCCCCTTTGTTTTCAGTCCAGTTCCTCCCCACGCTGCCCTAGCTCTTCTCTAACACTGTGAGACTGCATATGTCCACACTGGACCTGCTTGAGCTAGAGGTCATTGTCAGGTACGCTGATGCCGCCTTTCACAGGAAAGAGCTATTTCCTGTCTAAACTTTGAGGCCCCACATCGCCTCTTTGGAAAATCTAGAAACAAATGTCAGGAAGACCTGCTTCAAGTCTAAAAGTTTTTTGTTTTTTTTATTATTACATTCTGGGCTATTCATTTCTGCACTGCAACTTTAGTCGTTTTTTTTTTCATGATTAATAACTTAAATATTTCCCTTCTTAGTGTCTTATAATACACAAGACTTAATGTAGATCCCAGCAGGTAATAGCTACTGGGGCTAAACTCATATGTTTAGTTAAAAACGAGCAGCAGAACGCCAGTCTAAAAAAAAAAAAAAGACATGCCTTTCCAATAGTCTTTAACATGCCTTCATACCCACTTTTGGTCAGTTTTGTGTCTAAAATATATATTTAGAAAATTAGCCTCAAGATACTTTCACTCTTTTCTTTGCTGTATTATTAATTCTAGATTTGAGGCATTGGAGCCGACAACACTAGTGTTGTTAACAGAGAATAGACCGATCCCACTTCTAGATTTCCTGAAACGTTTCAGCTTCACCGCGGATGGTCTAGTTTTACACCTGACATGTTCTGACTGACGTTTGGCCGCCTACGTCATCGCCGTTTCCTCTGCCAAACGACAAAAAAAGAAAAGAAGAAGAGTCACCCACTGCTGAAATGGTTACACAGTATTAGTTAGTTATATGTCGTCGCTGTTTGGCTAATTTGAAAACATTTGATTGAGCTATTTCCCTTTAAACCAAGACGTAAACGGTGACCAATTGCATTTATTTATGAAAAAAAAAAATTGAAATGACGAAAAGCTTTCTGCCCGACAGTGGCAATATATTGTTACACACAGTACAGGCCAAAAGTTTGGACACACCTTCTCATTCAATGCGTTTCCTTTTTATTTTCATGACTATTTACATTGTAGATTCTCACTGAAGGCATCAAAACTAAGAATGAACACATATGGAATTATGTACTTAACAAAAAAGTGTGAAATAACTGAAAACATGTCTTATATTTTAGATTCTTCAAAGTAGCCACCCTTTGCTTTTTTATTAAAAAGGGAAATGATTCCACTAATTAACCCTGACAAAGCACACCTGTGACGTGAAAACCATTTCAGGTGACTACCTCATGAAGCTCATTGAGAGAACACCAAGGGTTTGCAGAGTTATCAAAAAAGCAAAGGGTGGCTACTTTGAAGAATCTAAAATATAAGACATGTTTTCAGTTATGGGCTAGAGTGAGACCCAAAATCTATTGTGAAATCCCCCCCCAAAAAAAATCCTCTATAGCAAAATCCCACAGCCTTGAGTTTGACACATATAAGTAAGTAATAATAAAGTAATAAAATATGTAAGTGCATATAAAGTAAATGATGACATTTATTTCCCAGTGTCTTACCGTCTTTTTGTCCCTTGTCTTGAGCTGTGGTGCCATTAGATACGGCATCTCTTGCTGTTTTAATGATACGGACGTATGGATGTCAACTTTTTCATCATCATAAAAAAATTCGAAAATATATCAAACAGACTGTGGCTGAAACTTACATGTTCTACCGTGCTTCCGCCAGAAGTCTGTAGTGGAGGACAACAGGGCAGCAACATTAACAGAAAATATAGCACAGAAGAAGTCTGTTGTTATACATGTAAAAGGTCCAGGCTGTTTGATTCTTTTAAAAGGCATAACTAGTTAGAAATAATTGAAGTTACTGACCTTTTTGCCATGGCATGGATTCTGCAGGGAGTTACAGCAGATAACATGTCAACAAAGTCAGCATTTATCCCTTTTTACTTAAAATGAACAGGAAAGAACGTCACCAAAGCCCAGTAATCTCCTTATTTCGCGCGACTTTCACAGTAAACATTCATCCAATCAGGTAAATGTTTGCCCTGTCTGCTTCTGATGAAATGTTGCAATTCACTGTTTTTGATAAAATCAAAACTCAGTACGTTCTCTCAAAAACGGCCATGTCAAAATCTACTTAAGTCTCGCTTTGCCAGACCCTCCTCCACAGCGCGCTGGAGGAGGGTCTGGCTACTCCACACAGCATTCGGGGATGGGAGGAAAACGTGCTCTGGCTTAATGGCATTTCTTTAAACCAATCAGAATCGTCATGGGCGGCGCTAAGCTCTGCACAGAGTCGTGCGAGAGAAAACTCCGATTGGACAGATAGTCTAGCAAGCTGTCTGGATTTACCCTGCAGAGATCTGAGGAGCAGTCAAAAATAGTTCTCAAATTTAGAACTCCAACACATAGAAAGCGAAAGGAAATGGAAAATACATGCATCCGGCGGAATGTCCTGCAGCACCGGCGCAATCCAGGAAGTGGAACGCCAAGGATATTGGGCTAAATTCTACTGTACTATACTTCAAGCTGCGAGATCCTACATTTCCCAGAATGCCTTTTTCAGACAATCCCTAGAGAATGGGCATACACTACACAAGAATTCCAACACTTGCACTGCTCTTTCTCAAAACTCTGTACAATTGTATTTTATTTTATTTTAATTGTTTTTTTACCTTATTGATTTAAAAGATGTCTTACCTTTTTGGAAGAACCACACTCCTAGAGGCAATCACACACAATGGTTTCAACTTCATACTTCTCTCATTATTATCCAGACAAATATAAAATACACAAATGCAGACACAAGTCATACACAAAATGTGCTTCATTTGATGCTATTATCAAGGTTACTAATATTGATAAACATTTGAATGACACAAGCAGATACAGTGTCGTGGGTTTTTACCTGCTTTACATCTGTGAACGCCAACCAGCAGCAGCACAGTAAACAGCAGAGCCATGAAGACAATGAGCCCTTTGGAGACGTTTGGTTCTCCTTCAGGTGCTGTCGGGTGACAAAAGCAGCAATAAGTGGGCTATGTCGGCGTGTGTTACGCAGAGGACATTTTGGGGTTGAAATTGGATGAGACAGTTCCTCACGATTCAAACGTTTTGTGATGAAAGGGTTGGAGAAAGGGTCGCTGCTCATCTGGCTGACTGGATTCTCCAGCTCACAGCGGAACTCCTCTATTGCCCAGCTGTTGTCCTAGAAGTAGCGTCAAATAGTTAGTAATACCCACACATTTATACCCACACCTGGTGTACCTACTGTATGTACAACTCAGTCAGTCCTTGCAGAAAAAAAGGTTTTTTTGTGATTGTTGCGGGCAAAAATCCTTGATTATGCGGCACCTTTTCTTAAAAAATGCGATGGAATATGCGGGATATTTATGCAATTTTATGCGATGAAATTGCGGGAACTTGCCAAAACTGCGGTTTGATGAAAAAGAGAAAAAAAAAAGTGATTCCCCCAACACCCTGCTTGTTGCAGCTTTTCGATGATGTTCACGTCACTTCATAACGTTCCCTTGGCAACGGGGGAAGATGGCTGCTCTTGTGTGAAGTAAACGCAACATTTTTCAACTTTCTGCTAAGATATATGTGACTTTTATGCAACGAAAATGCTGGGGATTATGAAATCATGCAATATTTTGCATGGAAATCGGCAGTTTATGCGGCGAAAGTGCGGCGTATTTGAAATAAATGTGGCCCCCGCATAAATATGCGGACTTTGGCTGATTATGCATTGAATTATGCGATCACATAATCACGTTTTTCTGTGTAAATGTGTTGAAAAATCGGAACTGAGAGACTGAATTTGACAACATGCGATTATTTGCACACAAAATGTGAGAATAATTGCATTTTACGTACACTTCCCAACTGTGCTAAATTCTTCCGGTTACACTTTACTTGAAGGTATCTACGTAAGAGTGACATGACGCTGTCGTGAACGTGACATAAACATTATAAACAAGTCAAACGTTTATGACATAACGCTTCTGTCATTAACTGTCATTCGGTCTGTGTCATGACGAGTTAAGGTAAGGGTTAGAGTTAGAGTTAGGGTTCATGTGTTCATGACAGTGTCATGTCACTCTTATGTAGATACCTTCAAGTAAAGTGTTACCATTCTTTCTATGATGAAACCAGGTTACTGGTAGCTTATGAATAATTGGTGTTTGAAGGCTATAACAGCCGGTCTCTGTAAGTTTTCCTGCCGAGACCGTGATGTGTCTTTTAAAAAGGCGTCGTACAGTTCAGGGGACTCCGAGACACAGAGGATGATCCTTTTCTCTTCCATTGTTTCACCGGTTTTTGATTCCGTATATTATGTGTCGCTTCTGGCTACGTCACGTACAGCTGTTATCTCATCGGTTGCGCTTTCGAAAGGTCAGCTTCACCTAGGTACAAGTTGAAATAATTTGAACTTCAAGCGCAGCGCAAAAGCGGCAAATCCGAGTGGTGCGCGATATGGAGAAATCAAATATCACGATATTCTTAAAAATACCTCGATGCCGATATTGTAGGATTGACAAATGGTGCTTTAACAAAATATGAGATTTTTGATAAATAATCATCAGAAATGTCGATTTAATGACAAAGTGTGTAAAGGCAAAACCGCTAGAACAGTCTGTTGAGTCAGAAAATGACATCACTTTACTCTAATGCAGCCTTCAAAACCAGGAAAAGACAAGATTTTACGATATACAAAATCTAAGACGATATCTAGTCTCATATCACTATATCGATATAATATCGATACACTGCCCAGCCCTAGCGAAAATAAAACTGTGGATTTAGGAATTGCACGTTGCATCCCACCAACAGAGACAAATACACACACACACACACACACACACACACAACACACACACACACACACACACACACACACACACACACACACAGAAATGCATCATTGCACTATGCAGTATACAAACCTTATTAATGAGTTGCTCCTTAGATGAACCTGTCACATTGTTATCTGACTTCCACCTGTAGGTGACCGGCTCAGCGCCTGTGGTGTTTCCCTCACAGGTCAAAATACAGCTGGTCTCCTCATCACCACAGGATTTACCCAATTTACCCACAGTGGGTTTAGGAACGGGATCTGTTACGTTATTGCAAAAAAAAAAAAAATTAGAAATAGGCCATCAGAGTCGCTTTTTCAGTTTTTTATTCCGATTTCCCAGATTTAATCACAACAGGAATTGAACCCAGGGAAACACACAACCTCCACACTGATCGGCCTGACTAAACTGTGTGTAATTGATGCACTTACAGATGACGACGAGACGAGTTGCATTCTTGACCACGCCGTTGATTTCCGGTGTGTACGATCCACTGTCATCTTGAGTCAGTCCCGTGATTGTCATCTCTCCATTTGTAGTGTTCAGTCTACTGCGTACTTTAAACAAACGCCAACAATGGATGGTATTAGCTCCTCAACAGTCTGGAACTCACACCGCTGTACCATTTAGCATGAATCGATCAAAACGCCTCTGAGTGAAGCACATATTTGATCCCACAGACAAACCAAAGAAAGTGAGCTGAACTCGGCTCAGCATACCTTTGAAATGACGATAATAATCAAATTCCGTTCCATCCCACTGGATGGCGATGTGAGGACCGTGTTTCCACATGATGTTGGTGATGGTAGTAGAGATAGTACCCGGTTTGAGGACAACGTCATCGCCCACCTTTCTGTAGAGTGGAATCTCTGCAGGGACAAAAAGAAGCTCAGTATGCCAATTTTTCGTCTAAACATCCTCTAAAGGTGCTGTAGGTAGGATTGCGAAGATCCAGGACTTAGCCAAAAAATTTGACCATCGACAACTTCTCAGTCCCTCCCCCCCTTTCCGCTAAAGCCCAAAACTGTCTCCTAAGCCCCTCCCCCCCCCCACAATGGAGAATGAATGTGTGTGCATGAGCAGTGATTGACCTGGCCCTGATTGGTACATCTGAACAGGGAGCTGTGTTTTTTTGCAAATCGCACTACAGGCTGTAGGTGGTGCCAGAGGAGCCAGATTCTTTTTTTTTATGACCTGCTTCATGTAGTTCTACTCGAACATAGTCACAAATTTGACAGAAAGTTAGTTTTATAAGGCTTACCTACTGCACCTTTAAGCACCAATTGGTTATTTTGGACTGTTGGTCCGACAGCACAAGCAATTTAAGGGCCCTGGGACATGGTGCTGAGCAATTTTCACTATTTTATCTATCATATTTGACAGACTTATCTGTTAGGTGGGGGCAAGTACCCTCAGGTAACTTTATAGCTCAATGGTGTTTTTAGACCCCAACTGCTCCTTCCAGGCAGCACTGCGACCGCTGCCTTCAAGGCACCTAACCCTAACCTTAACCCTAACCAGTGCCTCCCAACGGTGCCTTCCAGGCAGCGCTGGGGCCAAAAAACACTGATAAACAACTTTATAAGGGAATTTGGGGGTTTTAAATTTAAAAAATGTACACATAGCGCGTTTCTTAAAGGTCCATTCCAGTATTTTTAGACACAGGCAGCATTTAGACCTATATTAAGGGAGTATACATTTTCAAAATGTGAAATGTAACAATGTAATGTAATGTAATAATCCTATGTCCATGTAAAATACACTCAGTTTTGTTAAAATAGTTTTAGTGATGCTCTATTCTATTACTACCCGTTCCTTCTCTAATCTCTTCTGCTGTAGTCTATTCCTAACTGTTCTATCTCTAATCTCTTTTGCTCTATTCTAGTCCTAACTGCCCCAGCTCTACTCTCTTCTAGTCCCAACTGCTTCTTCTCTAATCTCTTCGGCTAAATTGTATTCTATTTAACAGTATTCTCTTTGATTCCTAACTTTTCTACCTTGCCTTTCTTCTGCTCTATTCTATTTTATTCCTAACTGTTCTACCTTTAACCCCTTCTGCTCTATTCTATTCCTAACTGTTGTAACGCTCCGCTCCTCTTCTGTATTCTATTTCATTCCTAACTGTTCTATTTCTACTCTATTCTTCTGCTCTCTTCTATTCTTTTCACAACTGTTTTTATGTATACTGTTATTTTCCCCGTGCTATACTATATTTCAATTCCTTTTCATTTTACTCAATATACTCTATTGTATTCTGCTCAATTCCTAACTATTATATGCACAACTATTTTTCTATTGAACATATTCCACCCAGCAATTATATACTCTGTTCTACTGTACAGTACGCTCTTCTAGTACACTATTAGGCATACCAACTGTTTTATGGTGCACTACTAGGTACTGTTTCTATTTTTTTTCACATTTCAATTATGTTCAATTGCTACATTATTATCTATTCAATTCTATTATATTTCGCCCTCGTGCACTCTGTATTGTTGACAGTTGATATTAGCTGGCATACAGTAAATCTGGCTTAACTGTTAAGTTAGTTATAGCTGTATGGTGTTGTTTACCACTGGGTGGGGCCATGGATTTGGGACACTACCATACTGCGACACACTTTGCACATATGCACCATTATAACCCACAACAAGATACTTTGAATACGTATGAAAACAAGCCAGCTAAAAGGTAAGCTCGAACCAATAACCTTACCTGAGTCTGCGGACACGACAGCCAATAAAACGCACAACCAAGCGGCCAATATCATGGATGTCAAAGACAGCGACATCTCGCTGCTTCTGTTCTGAACCGAGAGAAACATGTCGAATAGCGTTATACAAAAGCTAAAAACATAATAGACGTATGCTAGATGAAAAAAAAAGAAAAAGTTTTCTGCCGGCGTTAAGTGGTGAGAAACGGTTAGACGAAGCTGAAAGTGAAAGTTAAACAGACACCACTTCCACAGGTCGGGCTCACACAGACTCTCAGTGTCCCCGCCTCCACCGGGACATGCGCATTCTATTCACAACATATTCATGAATCGACTTCAAATTGTTCCATACTCCCCATAGATGGGTCCCTGACCAGCGCAATGACTAATGTAGTTCGTTTCTTATAGACACATTAAAAAATATACATAGATATATTTATATATTCACACAGTACATAAACTATTTTGGCCTCCTAGTGTCCAGAGGTTGTTACTGCAGCCAGAAATGACAATGCATGCATCGTTACTTTATTAAGATTCAAATCACACACAGTGATTTGTTACCAAAGACAAAAAGTCTCTGCTACAGTTAACATATTTCCTTTCTTTTCTTTTATTTTTACATGAAGAATAAATGCACTGGCCTTAAAATATTGTCCCTATAGCTTGACCTTTATTAATTCAGGTCCTAATCTAGCTCAGAGAGGTCCTACGAATTACACACGTTTTTGTTTGTCCTGAACCTGTGTTTTAAGCTTCAAAATTCACTTTCTCTGGCTGTAAAGAGTTAAAGGATGAGGATTCAAAAAAACAATGTAACTCAGGATGTATTTAAAACTTAATACAGTTTAAAAAAAAAAGAAGTAACAACATTGTGATTAGAACAATAATACATTATGCAACAGTAAATTGCATATTACAGTCAAATTATATCACAAATGGTATTACATTCATTTTGAAAGTGATAGCAAAACCATGCAGCCTAAAAAGGCTTTGTAGAATACAAAGCTCACCAATGCTTTTAGAAACAATACAGTGAACCAAAAGCGACAAAGGACAAAAGTGACCGGTTGTTGTTAGGCGTCGTCTTGTCGGATCATTCGTCCTGACACTCCTCCAGGTTGTGCGGGATCCGAGGCTCCAGCTGCAGCCACAAACCTCCCTCCGCACGCAGGACGAGTTGGGGGAGACGGCGAACTCCCCCGGCGCGGGACCCGAGCTCAGGGTTCACCCCCGGGGTCAGACGAAACCTGAGCAGGGTCAACGCCACGACGACTCGGAGCTCTGCCAGGGCGAATTTCTGACCAATACAGTTCCTGTGAACACATACAGGTTCTCGTCTTTACCAGCATCTTCCCAATGGACCTTTTTCACAGCAGACGTTTTGAGTTGTCATAGTAGGAATACAGCACAGCTGAAATTGATAACGATGGCTCAATTCCATCAAGTGTCCCAGTAAGCTATTTCAGGGAGTCAGCATGCCCAATACCAGGGCCTCTCCTAAGTGGAATGCAGCCATCATTGATGGTTTTGAATACACCTGTGCTTTTCCTACACACTAAAAACTCCTGGGTTAAAAAGGGACCAACTAATTTCAGGGTTATTTCATCCCAGAAAATTGGGTTACTCTTTTTGACCGAACTTCTGGATTGAATACTTGACCCAAATGTTGGGTTAAAATAACCCAACTTCTGGGTTAAATACCTGACTCTACTACCAGGTCAAAAGAACAACCCCATTCACTGGGTTGAAATAATCCAGAAATTAGTTGGTTCCTTTTTAACCCAGAAGTTGGGCCACAAATAACCTAACTAAGGCCTCCAAAATGAAATGAGGAAAAAAAAGGAATGACCCTGCCCAACAATTTATTATACTGGTTTGCATTTAGCAAAAACATACAGATAGATATTGTGTTTTGTTTTTTAACAGCCATGAAATGTGCAACTAAACCTCTGCATTCTCATCTTATACATCCCACTCCTCTGTTATGGTGTGGTGGCCATTTCAGTAGATTTACTCACTAACATTGTTGTGGAAACACAATAAGCATAGAAACTAAATGCACACTTCCTGCATTACTTCAAATACTAAGTTACTCTAGTGCGCGGTGGTTTATGGGATGAGTAGCTCCTTCGCTCTGAAATGACGATATGTACATACGTTGTATCAACAGTCCCGCCCCCTCCTCTGAGAGACCTGCAGTTGTTCTGGAACAACTGCAGGTCTCTCAGAGGAGGGGCGGGACTGTTCTGGAACAACTGCAGGCAGGGGGCGTTCTTCTTCTACGGGGGTAGAGAGGGAAGGAGGTGGAGGTGTTTCTTCTTCTATTTCTTAGTTAATATATCCATGTTTAGAGGGTGTGTCACTTGATTTGTCCTACAAATACTGGTGATACTGTTTTATCATAATGTACACAATACACAAGTGTGATTGTTCATATTATAAACTATGTTGACATAATAATATAATAACTCCATAAAATACACCCCTCCATATATATATATATATATATATATATATATATATATATATATATATAGAAAGAGAGAGAGAGACAGACAGACAGAGACAACCTTATAACCCAGAACATGGGTTACTCTTTGAAAAATAACCCAGCAACCCAAACAACCCAGGAATTGGGTCAAAATATTAGCCCTATAACCCAGAAAATGGTTACTCTCTGAAAAAATAACCCATAATTTTAACCCAACACATATAACCCAGAAACTGGGTTGAAGAAATAACCCAGGAGTTTTTAGTGTGTACTATGACATGTCAACATGTCTCCTGTGAAAAAGGTCTGTTGTGTCAGCTCTTCATTGATCATATTTGACGCTGTAATAAGGATGCAGTAGCTATACCTGGGGCCTGAGGAGAAGGGGATGAAGGCGTGAGAAGCCCGTCCCGCTGTGTTTGTAGGGTCAAAACGCAGAGGATGAAACTCCTAAAACAGAGCAAATCACAGGTCCAACATGACAAAGTTGAGCCAAAGTGAAAGAAAGTAACTTGAGATTTTTTTTTTTTTTTTATTTCTTACATGTGGGTTTGTCCAAACAGCAGGGTTGTGGTGTGTCCCGTAAATACTGACCAAAGAGATGGCACCTTGGGAAGAATAACAAAAAGAAACAGCTATTTCAACATTAGCTTGCCTTCACTTCTTCACTAACCAACATTCACTTCCTTATTGAGGTTGGCAAATGGGAACCCCTGAGAAATGTCTTTCACAGATGAAAATCCCCCAAAAAACAAGAAACGGCTTTTGACCTTTAAAATCGATTTCGAAAAAGCCTCTTTCCTCTCACCCTTTGGTACTGTCCGATCCCCTGGCAGTGCAATGTCCTGGGTGTACTTCCTTGTTACAGCCTGCACAGGAGAGTGCAGCCTGAGAGACTCTCTGATGCACATGGTGGTGAAGGGAAGGTTGGACAGATCCTCCCTTTAGATAAAAATGTTCACATTTAAATTGGACTCATTTCGGCCTTATTGTGACAGATGTGACAGACTTAGATTGTGTGTAAAAGAAAATTACAATCAAAACATCCATTGATTTAGGTTGTGTGTGTGTGTGTGTGTGTGTGTGTGTGCTTTCTGACCACTCTATTTCATGTCTGTCTCGTCCTTCCATCAGCTCCATCACTTCCTGCCTGCATTGCTCCTGATAGTGCCCGTGGCGTGCTAAATTATACAGCGTCCAGCAAATCGCACTGGCTGTTGTGTCATGACCTGTGGAAGAAGTAGGACAGTGTCAATTGAAAGGTCTCAAAGCGATCTTTTTTTAAAAGGCCCTATGACATGCTGCTTTTTGGATGCTTTTATATAGGCCTTGGTGGTCCCCTAATACTGTATCTGAAGTCTCTTTTATATAGACCTTAGTGGTCCCCTAATACTGTATCTGAAGTCTCTTTTATATAGACCTTAGTGGTCCCCTAATACTGTATCTGAAGTCTCTTTTATATAGACCTTAGTGGTCCCCTAATACTGTATCTGAAGTCTCTTTTATATAGACCTTAGTGGTCCCCTAAAATTATGTATTGATCTGAAGTCTCTTTTATATGACCTTAGTGGTCCCCTAATACTGTATCTGAAGTCTCTCTTTATATAGGCCTTAGTGGTCCCCTAATACTGTATCTGAAGGCTCTTTTATATAGGCCTTAGTGGTCCCCTAATACTGTATCTGAAGTCTCTTTTATATAGGCCTTAGTGGTCCCCTAATACTGTATCTGAAGGCTCTTTTATATAGGCCTTAGTGGTCCCCTAATATTGTATCTGAAGTCTCTTTTATATAGGCCTTAGTGGTCCCCTAATACTGTATCTGAAGGCTCTTTTATATAGGCCTTAGTGGTCCCCTAATACTGTATCTGAAATTCAGCCTTGGTGCAGAATTGCAGCCACTAGAGTCAGTCCCACAATGAGCTTTCCTTAGGATGTGCCATTTCTGTGTCTGTAGCTTTACTTTACTTTACTTTATACTTTATTAGTCCCATCACTGGGAAATTTGTCTTGGACACCGTGCATAGTCTAGTCCTGCAAAGCAACATGATCGAAGTACATAAAACACATGATCAAAATGCATAAAACACAATAATAGATCATTCACACAATACAGCATCCGTTAAAACAAATAAGAGAAGTTTAAAAAAAAAAAAAAAAAAAGCACAAGAAGGCAGTTCACAGTATTTCATTTCTATTTAGCCTTGATTGCAGTAGGAACAAAGGAGTTTTTTAGTCGATTAGACCTGCACATCAAGACCCTATACCTCCTTCCGAAGGTAATAATTTAAAATTATCATTCAAGATATCGTATCGTCTCTCACAATTTTCTTGGCATGGTTTAGAATTGAAGCATCAAATAGCTCTTGGGGGGTGGCGTTCCCCACAACCCCTATAATTTTAAAAGCCGTGTGCACCAATCGTCCCAACCTTGATTTTAATTGGACAGTCAAATTACCATACCATGCCGTAATACCATATCTGATCAAACTCTCAAAAGTAGACTGGTAGAACAAATACATAATTCTCTGATTTACTCCGAACGCTTTTAACCTTCGTATAAAATATAGTCTCTGCTGTAACCTGGAACAAAGATTGTTGACATGAGAAGACCAACATAGTGCATTACCTATATAAACTCCCAAGTACTTATATGAAGGTACCTGTGCAATGATATTACCATATATCGTTACCGGACTATGGTCTCTTACACTTCTAGGATCAAAAATGATCTCTACAGTCTTGGCTCCATTCAGTATTAAGGAGTTATTATCGCACCAGCCAACAAATCTATCTACCTCAGAGAAATAGTGTGAAGCATTATCTTGCCTATTTAATAAGCTTAAAATTGCTGTGTCATCCGAAAACTTGATAAAAAAAGTACTCTCTTGACTTGCTACGCAGTCATTGGTATATAATGTAAATAAAATTGGTGAACAGACGCATCCCTGCGGGGCTCCTAAATGCTATTGAGGAGGAGAGAGGGGGGGAGGTGGAGGGTGAGGGTGTGGCCTTGACCAACTGCCATGCTTTGCTTGTTTTCAAGCCATGATGTCTCTCTCTTTCTCATGGGCGGGCCAAATTCTCTGGGTGGGCAAAGCAGAGAAAGGGGAGGTAACCTTTTCCCTTATGACATCATAAAGGGAAGATTCCAGATTGTCCCATCTGAGCTTTCATTTTCTCAAAGACGGACCAGGATACCCAGGGCTCGGTTTACACCTATCGCCATTTCTAGCCACTGGGGGACCATAGGCAGGCTGGGGGAACGCATATTAATGTTAAAAAAAAACCTCATTAAGTGAAATTTTCATGCCATGGGACCTTTAAATATGTAACAGTATAATTTTAGCATTATCCCCTAACTGTCAGCAAGAAAGTTGCTTTAAACTGTCTCACCTGCAAACATGAAGGTGTTGGCCTCAGCCTGTATCTCCTCGTCTGTTAGGCCTTGTCCATCCTCATCCTGCAATTATACAGAATTCAAATGCAGTCCTGGATCTTTTATAGCGATTTAACGGTCCCTCCACCTCCCTTTTTTTTTGTCTCTCTCGACTTCTCATTTGCATTTCTTCTTCTCTCCTACCTTTGACATCAGTAGGATATCCACAAAATCTTTCTTTCTCTGTGGTGCTGTGGTAAAATCTGTTTCTGTCTTCTTATGTTGGCTGATCAGGCATTGGCGCTCCTGAACCACCTCCCTGGTAAACCTGCAGAGTTTGACCCAGGAATATATATAGAATAGACAGCAATAAGTTCTGGATTATAGTATACGATACAATAGATACAATGTCACTAATTGATACATTATGATAAGATACAGTGTACTTTTCTACAGTATATAATTCTGTACAGTGTTATGCACTAAATAAGAAAATGTTACAATACAGTGTGATAAGTAAATATGCAAAAGTGAATTTAATAGAATATAATACAAATAGAATGGCATAAGAGATATATCAGAAGGTTTCTATATTCTTATCTGTGCTACACTGTTACATTACGGTCACGCCTGTACCTGTGCACAATGCTTAAGGCCTTTCTGAATTGTTTTCCCTGCTGTGTTTTCCAGTAAAACCAGTCCCAGTGGTGCAAAATCTTTTGGCGACGATCTATAATCAGGTCACTCAGCTCCACTAGGGCTGACACGTACTCACTGGCAGACCTGGAGAGAGAAAATAATAAGATTACAAAAAAATAGAAGTACAATGGAAGAAGAATATACTCATTAAAGAGTTAGTCAAATGTGTGTCCTCACCACTGACAGTTGCTGTTGTAGCTAAAGGCACATTTCAGTAAACTGTCCAGTGTCATCAGAGTGACGTGGTCAAACATCTCTACATTAGTCATGCCTTTAGCCACCAGGTGGCGCCACTTGTCCTGAAAGACACATATAGCCTCCTCATTTGCATAATAAAGAAATAAAGAAATGTATAAAGACAATAATCGAGAAGTTTGGGGAAATAAATAAGGGGGGGGGATCCAATGTGAAAATAATACAGAAATTAATTAATACATACATACTGTAAACACATTTAAAAATGAATAATGACATTTTAAAAGAAAAAAAATAATATGTAAAAGGAAATGCAAAATTCAATAATTTAAAAGAAATAAAATGAAGGAAAAACTAAATAGGAAGTTAAATAAATAGAGGAAATAATACAACTGTAAATAAATAAAGAAGCAAATTAATACAGAAATAACCATTTATGTCACATTTGACCAATTCATTAATATCTATGTTTATTTGACCAATTAATCAATGACTATATTTATTTTTAATATTATTTTTGGTAGATTAAATGGCATATTAATTAAATTATCAAGTCATGTATTTATTTTTTTTGTCTTGGCAGTTGCCGTCCTCTACAGCCATTTGCATACTGTTATTCTCTTGCAGATACTAAAGGCTGTGTACACATTTTACACTGGCACTGGTTTCTGAACAGAAAGTAAATGCAACATAAGATCAACATACCAACATGATTTTTTTTTTTTTTTTTTTATAAATGACAGCAGATATGTGTGCTTGCTGGCATATGTACACAGCTCTCTGTATCTTACGTGCATTATGTTAGTTGAGGTGTTAAACTTGGTGACGTAGTTCTTCAGAATATCAAAATGAAAAGCTGGAGTCAGCAGCCGTCTCCTGCGGGACCACTCCTCCCCGTTGCATAGCAACAGGCTCTGTCCTGGGACGTAAGAGGGAGAGAGCAGGTTTGGAAGTGAGGATGACAGTACATTGTAATCAATACTTGGATAGACAGTAGTCATACACAGTAATTGGAATCACTGTCATCTGACTTTTTTTTGTTATTCATTAATTAGTCTTAAAGAAAACTAAACCTCAATATTATTCTTAGGGGTTTTATTCCTAATACACTGCATATATCTATATTATTCTTACTACTGTTATGTCACTGCTACTACATTGCACATATCTGTACATGTTGTTCATACAGTGTTCATATTGCATAGCCATATTTATTCTGCTGTTATAACACTGCAATATAGTTCTTGTCCTGCCTATGCACCACCTGTCTATACTTTGTATATTGCATTGCACGTTTCTGCTTTTTTGCACTTCTGATTGGGCGCAAACTGCATTTCATTCAATCTAATCTATTTGATGATGGGAAACCTGAAAACACCTACTCTATATTGAATATGAAATAAACAAAGGCAGTGTTTTCAGCTTGATTCCCATAGACTTTGAAATTACTCAACGGCTGTGCCATCTTCCTAAGTGTTATGGAACATAGAACCGATGCTGATTCAAAACACTTAAACTAGACTCGAGCGCTTTGACTCACCAAGCCATGGACGCAGATGGCCATAGATAAGCTCATCTTTCACTGTGATACTGGCTGGATGGAGGGAAGGAGGGAGGAGGTAATGGAAGGAGAAAAGAACATTAAACATGAAATAAATCTCCAGTCACACTTCAGTGTTGTTTTACAGTAATTATACACTACCAGATGCCATTAGCAGAGGTTTGACGTAGTCCGGGTGGAAGAGTCTGACCAGGTGATAGAAAGGGCCGAGGAACCAGCTGCAAGAGTGCGTGTACATCTGCACCAAGTCGTCCACCTGCAGGAGACCTTCTTCTGTGCTCTGCATCTGAGGCACCAATAAATATTAGTTTCAACCAAACACGACAATATACGGTGCAGTATACCACGAGTTTAATTCATTCAAAGGTGCGTCTAAAAAAAAAGTTATTGGTAGTGTCACCCTTCTTCTTCTTAATAACAATGTTTTGCAACACTGTGAAACATCCTGTATCTCGCTGAGAAATCTACAGTTAGATTTCCAGATGAGTTGTTGCCACATTTACCAAGCATTACTGTCAAGAAATGTCAAAAAGAAAGCTATAAATGCATGTTAGTGTGTGTATTTAGCTTTGGTGTGTGTGTGTGTGTGTGTGTATCCTACCTGGCCCAGGTGGCCTAAAAGCCAAGAGTTTGCATGTGGCTTGCTGAAGCAGGACAGCCTGTACGTGAACCAGGCGTGTCGCACCAACAGCCTCACCATCGCAACTGCGACCACAGCTCCTAGTCCTGTACAGGCCAGAACCATGAGCTGACAGAGACCGGTCCAGCTGAGCGCCTGAGAGAGGACACCCCAGAGGAGAGACATCCCGGGACAGACAGAGAGAGAGAGACAGAGAGAGAGAGTGAGGAGTATCCAGAGGTTTGCTTGATACTCAACCCTTCTCTGACAGCGACTGTGTTCACAATGAGAAGTTAGTACATGTCGAAATACACAGAAATACACAGTTTCCGCCACTTATTTCAACAAGAACAACCAATGTGACAGTCATGAGGGAGACCACTTCCTCTGTCTGTTAAAATCAAAAAGTCATTGTATCATGTTAATGGAGACTGAGTAGATTAGATCATTCAGAACCTTCAGAACCCTCCTTTACTTGGATTATAAATTAACTTTAAGAATAACTTTTCTCCTTTACATTCACTAGCTCATACACACCAGTTGATATTGTTTCATCCTGTTTTGTTGCAACCCTTTAATGTTAACGTATGCCATTTCTCTTTCTTCTTGCAAAATGTGGTAGTAATTTAGTTTATTTCAAAGAGACAACACCCAGCGTTCAATAGATTGTTTATGTTTTTTAATCTTTGCGTTTTTTAGTTGTCAAATATGGGAACATTATTTTATTCTAGGCACTCTTCATTGAAAAAAAAAAGACAAAACAGATGAAGACTGACGACCATTTTTCTAAAATAACTGTAAAGTCAGTGTTACAGTAGGCTACTACATCATTAATTTGATACTGTTACTCGCAAAATTTTCATATTCATAAGTCTAAATTTGCCAACCACAAACAATCTTTTTTTTAATATTCGAAAATGAACTCAAACATCACATTTCATCAATTTAATATTCTAAAAGCAAAAAAAGCTATTAAAACCATCAACCTATGTATAAGATCTTTGTAAACTGATGTATTTGTTATTTAAGTGCAATCCCCCTGGCATAATGTATATTTGAGTTTTGTTTATTTCTGTTCTGACTGCCTGTCTTTGAATGTTGTTTAAATAAAAACTATAAAAAAAAAAAAAAAACTTATTTTGGGCAATTTATCCAACTTTTCTTTACTTTAGAAGTTGGATTTTACGACGAGTTCCTGAAGGCCACCCTGATTGGCACCGGGTGCACCTGAGCGGAAACGGACTAATGCTAAAGACAGGAGTTTTTACAGAAAATTAGTTTGGAAATTATTTGACTTCTGCAGGAAGCCTGGAATGAAAAGCAGGCGATACTGTGCACGTTTCCAGTTGTAATGTTGATACCTCTCAATTTCAGGTGAGTTTTATCAAACATTTTTGTCCTAACGGTGTGGGTAAAGGCAACCTTAGCTTAGCTAATTAGCTTAATTTCAATTAACTTGTGGTCGTTTCCTGTGCCATGTTTTGCTAGCTTCTACCATCCTAGTCTCCATGTTTACCCTTCATGAATTGATGAATATATCTAATTATTTTTTACTTAGTATTTACAAAACATTAGGAAATTATGGAAAAATGGAAGTATGAATGTGTTAATTTTATCGGACAGTGAAGATATTCATGCTTCGCGTGTGCAAAAAAACATAAAATAAAAATGTACAAATGTAAAAAAAAATAAGACTTTTTTTTTTTTTTTTTTTATTACAACCACAGTATTCCAAAATACTTTCAGGTTAAATTTTTCAATCGACTATTCTACAATTTTTAGCACTAGAAATGAATACTGACTGTTATTCATCAATATACAATTTATTCCTGTTATGTCTTAACTATTTATGTACCAAGTCCGCTATTAGACACTTTTTAAGGCCATCATTTAAAATCTGTGAAAATAATGTGTCATTATTGTGCTAAGAAATAAATTAAAGTTGAACTTTTGGGAATATTTAAGCTGAAGGAGAGAGAACTTTGAAAGCGGTAACATTAAAATCTAAATTGTTACAAATGCTACTGAAATTGGAAATACTTCATCTATTGGTCTTGTAATATTGCTTCTCTACATCTGTCGAGACAACTAGCCAGTCATTTTAAACAATCCAGTACTAATTTAACAAGTTTTGAAAAGCAGCCAATTTGTTTCTCACTACAACAAACATTGATCAGAAGTGAAAGCGATGCAGACATAACCAGTTTCTCATTCATCTTCCTCTGTGTGCATGTTTCAGGTTTTTAGCTTGAAATGAATGAAAATGCAGAAGGGCACAGCAGGTGTGCCGACCAAGAGAGGTCTCTCCCTGCTTCCACCTCCCCTCTGTCGTCTTCCAGCTGCAGGTCGACCCAAACATGGCTGCCTCCCGACTGGCCTCTGCGGCCTTCCTGGACGAACTATCGTCCAAAGGAGCAGGACCAAGCTTCTCGGCACCATTACGTCGAGATGCAGTCGAGTCCTGCGTCTCGTTTCTATGAGGAACTCTTCTGTGCCAGCCAGACGTCCAACACTCTGGCTGGCACCCTCATGGCCTCCTCCCTGCCACAGAGCGACGTGGTGAAACAAAGTTCCCTGGGGAAACTGGAGCGGAACCACACAAGATATTTTGTCCTGAGAGCAGGAAGTCACACCGGGCCGAGCCGACTCGAGTGGTACAAAAGCCAGGAGAAGTTCACCGCGGTGGAGAAGTCTGCTGGTAAAGCTGCGCTGTATGGCTCAAGCAAGCAAGGGTTGGTTAAAGTAACTTCAACCAATTTAAAGGTTTTACGTTAGCATGTCATCAGCCAAATGTTAAAGTGCTCATATTATGCTCGTTTTCAGGTTCATAATTGTATTTAGAGGTTATATCGGATTCAGAATAGGTTTACACGGTTTAATTTTCAGAAAACACCATATTTTTGTTGTACTGCACATTGCTGCAGCCCCTCTTTTCACCCTGTGTGTTGAGCTCTCTGTTTTAGCTACAGAGTGAGGGATCTCACTTCTGTTCCATCTTTGTTGGGAGTCACACATGCACAGTACCTAGGTAAGTACTGCTAGCTAATCAGTTGCAGAGTCTGAGGGAGTGCCACGCTAGCAGCTAGGCGAGCATTATAACGTGTGTTACAAAGTGACGCACATTCGTCATGGAAGTAAAGGCTGGACTACAATAGAGCTGTTTGAGCAGTTTTTGAACAGTGTTTTCTGTTGGAGATGGTAAGTCCCTTTGGGGTGGAGTTTGGGCTTTTTCACTTTGTAAACCTATAACGTGCACAAAAAGAATAAAGAAGAGAATAAAGGAAAGGGGAACGAAAAGCATATGAGCCCTTTTAATAAATTATGTTGTTTTTGTCCTCTTTTATTCACCTTATAGGCCTACACGTAATTAGTTTGAGATCCTGAATACATCCACTGCTGTGCCTGATCTTTCCCTTATTGATTGGAATACACTACTTTCCTGCCGGAAGTAAAATATTTTTGTTTTGATTTTGAGTAATACCGAAACTGTATTTAACAACAGAAACAGCCCGGAAATCACCATTGCCAAACTCCATTTAAATAAACAGTAAATTTAGTTTGTATAGAGCCAGCACATTTTCACATGTAAATGAGGCTTATTTCAACCAAATCAAAGTAATGATTGTTGGAACAGTGGAAAGACTAACCTACCAAGATGGCTTTTGATAGTTTTATTATGTTTGTCGACTTTAAATGCCATGATACAATTGCTGTTTATTTAAATGGAGCCTGGTGGGTTTGGCGACAGCGATTTTCGGGGGCTGTTTATATTAAGAAAACAGGATCTTACTCTTTAACAAAAAGGTCGACCTCTGTAGGGATCCTTTCCATAATGTTGTCAGACACTTGGAACAATAATGTGAGCACGTCAGTGGCAAAACAAGCCCTTTTTAGTGGACGTACATTTTAGGTGTGCATTTGCCCAATAACGTAACATTGTGGCTTGTTAACGCTGCTGCCGACTGCAGCGGTCTGGCGTTTTATACTGGACCAGTTTCAAAAATTGCTGTTCCCATCCATTCATTCCTATTTTCCAGGGTGATTTATCTGAGGTGCTGTCTTGGTGTGAGCCGGAGTAGCAGTTCCAGGAAAGGCCACACAGTGGCGCTGTATGCCAAGGATCAAACCATGGTGCTGGTGGTGGAGAACCAGTGGGAACAAGCCGAGTGGTATCTGGCCATCAAGAAACTGATGGAGGAAGAGCAGAAGGATGAAGAGCATGGAGAAGGGTTTGATGAAGAGGATGATGGGTATTGCACTCTGCCCCCTGCTGCTTCTTTTAAAGAGGTCAGACCAGATTGTTGTTGGTTTTTTTTTTGCTGTCACATGCAGTAGATTTAAAATGCAAAAGTTGACATTTTATAGAAATGTAGTGATGTATGACCTCTTGATACACAATAGCCTTGACAACTAAGTCAGAAATAAGATGAAATCAAATAAGAGTAATATGTTCACGACAGTTGTCTGTGTGATATTACAATTATATATTTATTTATTTATTTCACTCTGTCACCAACTCATTCAGTCATCAAGGTGTACAGTTAGATATTATACCTCAACGTTTATAACTTTATTATAAATTAAACCTTTTTTAAGTACTACCAGCTCTTGATTGGATCTAAATGTATCTGGCTGATCTGTGCCCCTGCTCCTTTCACCTTGGTCGAAGGTTTGGCCCGTCACGGTGAAGCCCAGAGGTCTGGGTTATTCCAAGTCCCTGTTGGGGGAGAGCCGGCTCTGCCTCACCGCTACGTCTCTCACCTTGGTCAGAGTGGCGGCATGCAGTGACTTGCCGTCGGTAACGATACCTTTGCTCAGTGTCCGGCGCTTTGGCCACTTGGATGGTTCATTCTTCTTGGAGCTCGGCAGGTCGGCACTAAATGGTCCCGGAGAGATCTGGATGGAAGCTAGGGACCAAGGTAAGTCAGAATAAGAGATGTTCTAGTTTTACTAGTTTCTGCGATACCATCCTGTAGGCAGTGTTGTAATTTAACAAAGTACAAATACTTAGTTACTGTACTTAAGTAGAATTTTCACGTATCTGTACTTTACGTCGTCATTTATATTATTGAAAACTTTCACTTTTACTGCACTACATTTCCCCTCAGCGTCTTCGTTACTTACAAGAAATGTTTTTGTACGTTCATTGTACGTCTGTTTTTCTCTTTGTTGATGTCAGACTTTGATTTAGATGTTTTGGAAGGTGTGGAAACCCTGAATATTATACTTTACTATAAGGAAGCCACAATAAAGTTCAGAATCAAAGTTTTTCTTTACTTTACTTCTAATAGTTCAGTATATTTAATATCAGAAAATTACTTTTGATACTCAAGTACGGTAAATATCACATACTTTAAGACTTTTACCCAAGTAATATTCTAAAAGGTGACTTTAACTTCTACCAAAGTCATTTTCTGGTAAGATACTTTTACTCAAGTATTGCTTTCAAGTACTTTATACAAGACTGACTGTAGGTGTAGAACTGTTCCTCCTCTTTATGTCTGCTCTGTACAGGAAACCCAGCAGTAGCCCAGCACATTCATGAGGTGGTTCGCGAGACGGTAAGGGCACTGCGAGCTCTTCCTGACTTCAGCCGCTCACCGACCGCCAATCCCAATCACCTTCAGAACCTTCTGGCCTCAAAACGCTGCCGACCCAAATACAGAGACAAACTGGTGAATGTGAGGCCGCTTGGTTCACGCCTGGCCCTGCCTCCCAGAAACTCTGAAATCCAGACCAGTCCAACTAAATGTGACCTCGAGCCCGGCAAACCACACAAAACGGAGCCTGACTCCGATCCGAGCCCCACCGCACATCTCAGCCCTGTCAGACTCCATCAGAGCTCCGTGCCTGAGACTGGCAGCTACATGGAAATGAAAACGGACCATCGTCTCCCCATAAACAAAGGGGGAGATAACGACTGCAGGAGAACTGCCGTGGTGACCGGGGACCAGTGCGGTGTTGCCGCCAGCGGGATGGAGGGCTGGGAGCCAGGTGAGGAGCAGGGGCCGGGGTACATGATGATGTCTCCACAGGGAAGCCGCGGACCGTCTGTGCTGCCTCAGGATGACTATGTGACCATGGCGAGTCCACATGAACACAGCTGGCTAGCTTACTCGTCCCCCTCCTCCCCCTCCTCTTCCCTTCAGTCATCCTTCAACAGGTAAGCTTAACTTTTAATTCTCAAATAAGCGGCAGAGAGAACCAGGCCTTCATTGGAGACTCTGTTATCCAGTTGATGTAAACTCAACACTTCCTCCATGTTTTCTTGTTGTCCTGATGAATTCAGTATAATGTCCATTTTCATTCGTACGATAATAATCCTGTCGGGCGATCCACTTTTCCCTGAAGGATGTTAAGCTACCATGACTGAAACTAAACATTTCCTCCAGAGTTTTACATTGAAAGTTTTGCAGCCTTCAAAAAACATCAGGGAATCTTGAGTTTTCTTACGAGCAGCTTAAACATAGGTCATTATCATGCATGATTGTGACTGATCACTGATTAATCCAGTTCTGTAGTCATCAAGTAGACTGGAAGAGTCATTTAGACATTTTAAAGTGGTGATTGTTTGACCTCTATCTTGTATTCAACTTTGGACTCACTTTAAATAACTGACTCGACTAGCTGCCTTTATATCTCCTGACTGCATTAGTTGTATGATGCAAAATGATGAAATATTGCAACAGGAAAGGTTGACACATTCTAAATACAGGAAAGCTGCATCTGTAAAGGAAAATGCAACAAGTAAACACTTACCAACACATACTGAAATATGCTTACACTACAAATAAAAGCCTCAGAATTGACCATTTTAGACCACCACCTGTGTATTGTTTGGACTTGTAAAATACAACTTTTTGTCCTTTTTTTTTTGTAGCTCCACCTCTGACCGACGCTCTCCTCTGCACCCATCGCATCATCAGACCAATGAGCACAGCGGGCCGCGCTGGCTGGTGACCTCAGTCCAACAGTCAGAAACCGAAGCTGGCCAATCACAGATGAGCATCGGCTGCTCCACCCAACCACAGGATGATGCAAGGCAGGAGCAGGCGTCAGCCAAGCAGAGACTCCTCCCGGCACAGACCCGGGCCACCTCGTCTCCTGTGAGGAGCGTTGATGGGTCTGGCATGTTGACTCCATTTGCCGCAAGTGGACCAGGCCATTCCAGGTCAATTCAGGCTAGCCCAAACTCTGGTACTGGCCGGTCCAGCCGACTCCAAGCGGCATCACGCCAGTTTGTTAGAAGATACCGGCTTTCTTTTTGCCTGCCTTGTTGCCTGCAAGCTGAGGACAGGCATTGAGTCTTTGTAAAAATTCAATGTTTTGTTTACATCAATAATCTCAACAGGAGCCGTTGACGTTTTCTGGTTCAGCAGCGGACGTTGTGGTTACTGTCCACAAAAAGTCAAACTTAAGCTGATTTAAAGAATAATTGATTTCAATTTTTCAGCGTTGTTGCACTTAATCACTTGCATGCTGCACATTTGCTGTGACAATGCACATGCATAGAGAAACTGGTGCTTTGAAGTCTTACATTGAATGAATACTACAGTATGTTTAAGAAAAAAGTTGTCTGACAATTTTAGTCCTTTGTCTGTTAATGCACTTAATGTTTGGTTTCAGTTAGCCACTTTTTGCCAATTTGTTTCTCTTTTGGCTAAACAACACAGCACTTGAAGATGCTCAACTGTTGATATTATATATGTTATATGAAATATTTAAAAGAATAAAGTCACAGTAATGCACATTTTTCTTCAGCCCTTCATTGAACACGTTCAGACAGCTCAGTATAAGACTTTGTATGTTATATTCAGTCACAGTCAAGATTATATCCCTGATCTCATTGTGGAGCATCGTGAGTAACCTTGTTTTACAAGTCATACTTACCAGGAGCACAAGCTTCTTAGTATAAGTTAAACAAACTACAGCCGAGTCTGTAAGGAATGTATGGAAGGCAATCCATCATACATTTTGTTTATTGACATTCAGCATCAAACACAATTCCATGAATGAGTTTCAAATATTGTATGTATGCACCATCCATTTGTTTGTCTGAAATGCACCATTGTAAGATTTGTGACAGAGGAAAAAGAAACTGAAAAATATGAACAATTAGGGAGTGATATTTTCTTTACCATATAGTCATGGATTTGCAGAACTAAAGTCTGGCCCAGTTCACCAGTGTGCTGCATGCAGCAGTTCTCTTCTACATTTTGTAAATGGGGGATGCGTTTAAAGTTGGGCTTTGCCGTAATAACTAAATTTCCTTGTAAGGGGCTTACATTTTTTTCTTTTCTTTTTTATCCTCTAAAAGCAATATACTTTTGTAATATGTATCTCTCTTTCCCCATTCTTGAGGTATGAGCAGTCAAAAACAGCCAGCCAAAAGCGGAGAGGAACTTGCTCAATACAAACCAGGTTTTACTCAAATCAAGCTGATCTTTTTGACTTCACAGGGTCAACATCTACTCTAGAATGTGAATAATTCACTATAGCATCATAACTAATATACAACACAATTAGTGTTGTCCCAAACTCTGATGCTCACATGTCCATTCGATCGCTCACCCAGTAACATTTGATCAGTTTTTCTTTTTTCCTTAATTGTCATAACACTGTCATTCAATTGAGATGGTATGAATCATTTCTGCATAATCTGTGGGCTGCTGATTGAATCCAGTGATTCATGCAAATAATGAGGTTTTGAAATGGAATGTCATTTTTAAAGAAATAATAGATGTGATGTAATGAAGACAAATAATCAAAAGAAGGGTTTAGGGATTTTGTTTACTGTATGCACTAATATTTTAATATATATATATAATTTATGTAATGATAATAAATGTACACAACCTAAATGCTACCTAGTAAATCTTACTTTGTTTCCTCTGCGCTGTTGAAAAAAAAATAGCTTAATATAAGTTACACATATTCCAGCAACATGTACTTAAGGTATCAAAAGTAAAAGTACTGATTTTGCGGAAGAATGGCCCACGCCATTTTATTATATATTATAAGATTACAATAATAGTAACAGTCTATGCATAATCTTCAAAAATAAACATTTTATGTGACTGCTATTTAAGATGTTTTAGATGCTGTTAAATGTACGTGAAGTATCTAAAGTTAAAAGGAGTCTTGCAGGCAGAATGTATGTTTATTGTACCATATATTTATAAGAGCTTTATGTGTAAAGCACTTTTCTAAGCAGAGTAACAATATGCTCCAACAGTGGCTCAATCCACGTTCCCCTGCAATAAGAATGTTAAGCACACTTCAGCTAAATGTGTTAAAGGAACAGGCCGACTTATTAGGAATTTAGCTTATTCACCGTAACCCCCTGTAATGAAGGTGCTCTTCATCACTAATATTTCAGCATTAGTACACTGTAGCTCATTAGGTTACAGGTAAATAAAAGGAGGCACAAGTTTTAAATGTTTATTGGAAAATATTAACAGTCATGTTTTGTGAAGGTTGCAGCTGGTGGTGATTGGAGGCCAGCCCTGTCAAGGGAAACACATGTGCTCAGTTTGCTAGTTTGGTTACCTAAACATGTGCAGTATAGTAGTTGCCGGATTAATTGAATGCAGGTTAACTGTAGGGATGGCTGAAGTGAAACTGATGTTCCGAAGCTTTGTCGAGATCCCGAAGCGCAGATGTTTCGAAACACTGATCCGAAGCGTGATTCAAAACACCCATGTCACGTGACTACGGCTAAATGAAACATCGGAGTGTTTCACGAGTGTTTCAACAGGTGGCATGAATCAGCGTTTGATTGACAGGGTCGGGAACACACAATCGCACATCAGTATAAAAGTGAAGTCAACGCACCTTGACCTCGTGGGTTTTTGTGAGAGGAGTTTGATTTTGAGATAGCGGATATTTGGTGATATAGTGACATTCATAGTGCGAGTTGTTTAGTTATATTTAGGCTTACATTTAAATTTACACATTGATGGTTGTACACTGAGGCAGAGTAGTATAGACCTACATACAGTGACTAGATAGATAGAGATAGATAGAGAGATAGATAGAGAAATAGAGATAGAGAGAGAGATAGAGAGAGAGATAGATAGATAAGTTTATGGGAACGTTTTAATGATCGTATCCGTAAAACCCAGATTATACATAATGCTACAGCTGAAGCCACAGTGGAAGTGAAAGAATACCAACTATGCGTTTTTGCCCAGAACTCATGATCCCCTAACTTACTGGAAAGTCTCTCTCTCTCTCTGGAAAGAGCAGTAATCTTTCCTCATTTGTATGTCCTTGCTAAAAAAAATTAATCCAAAAAAAAATTTTTTTTTTTTAAGAAATCTTTTCAAAGGCTGGAGAAATTATCTGTAAAACACGAAGTAGGCCAAGTCCTTCCACAGCAGAGAAATAAATATTTTTGAATGAAAATCTATAAAAAAGTGAGACATTGTGGCTTGATTTCTTTTATTAATATTCATTTTTTTATGACCAAAATAGCATTATGCACAGTGAGGAGTCTACAAGCCTTACAAGCTTCACATATTAGAAAAAATAATACAATACAATAATACATTTTTTTATTTTTTTAATGGCTCGTTATCAAGGTTGTTTCAGATCAACACCTCCAAGTGACCACTAGGTGTCATCGTTGAGACGGGTTTCAGATTGTTTCGAAGCCTCGACACAATATGGCACATTTGCTTCAACTGTTTCACGAAGCCTCGATCTGCCCACCACTAGTGAACTGTTGCTGTTTGTACAATAGAAAGTTGGTGTTCAAGTAACTCACCTCTGTTGTGTCTCCTCTTCAGAGTCCTCAGGCTAAAAGAGTCCCCAGCGTATCGAGCCCCATTTTAAAGGTTCCGGGAGATACCGTGTTTCATGTGGCGGAGGGGTGTTGGAGTACTTTAATTGACTGTACTTGCTAAACTAACTATGTGTGCTTGTATTAGGTAACAAATGCAAGTAAATTGAGATAAGAGTAGATTAGTCAAAATGTGTTTGATGTGGTTGTTGTTTTGTGTATAACTGTTTAAATGGAGTACATTTCAGACTTACCTGGCACTATGGTAGGGTCGATAAGATCAGTCGCAGGCTATAAAAGGCTGCCAGTTTACTAGCACTGCTGCTGTCTGGACCACATGTTGCCTGTGGTGCTCAGTTTTGTTGGATGCGCTCATGGCTTCCAAGTTATGTGTTAATTGATGGGGAAATAAACACCTGTAAGATCTGCACCATACCTCTGCCTCAAGTCTCCTGCTGTCATTATCCAACCGCTATGCGGCCATCTTAACACCCCCAGAGTAAGACAAGTCGATACATACCCTTCTCATCTCTGTGCGTGCTGTAACGCTGTCTGACGGATCCAGCTGCATCAGCCCATCACAGAACAGGCAGGTGAATGGTTCCAGTAATCCTACTGCTCCGAATAAGTGACAAAATAACGCCAACGTGTTCCTATTTACATGTTGTGATTTGTAGAGTCACAGCGTGTACAAAAAACAACATAACATGAGACACAGCCGTCTTCTAACCGTAAACAAACCGGGAACTATATTCTCAGGCGGAAGAATATAGTACTTGGGCGGAGTGATATGCTCGCAGCAAGCCTGTCTGAGAATATAGTTCCCAGTTTGTTTACAGATAGAAGATGGCTGTGTCTCATGTTACGTTGTTTTTTGTACACGATGTGACTCTACAAATCACAACATGTAAATAGGAACATGTTGGCGTTATTTTGTCACAATTCGGAGCAGTAGGCTAGTTGGAACCAGTTACCTGCAGGATCTGTGCTAGGCTAAGCTAATGCTGGAGCCGTCAGACAGCGTTAAAGCACGCACGGAGATGAGAAGGGTATGTATCGACTTGTCTTACTCTGGGGGTTACGGTGAATAAGCTAAAGTCACAATAAGTCGGCGTGTTCCTTTAAGTGCAACATTAATATACAACTGAAAACATACAGAACTAAAACACCCAATAAGTTCCTGAAGTAACATAAACCCTTCTGAGCACACAAATCTTTATTTTCTACCCTAGGAAATAGTTTTAAAAAAATTCAAACAACAATGAGGTTGTTCTCAAGGGGACATGGGAATCATGGAAAAAACGTTGTGTGCTTGTGCACATCCATTTAGCTATCTTGAGTGCCGACCCAAAACACAACTTGCTAATAAGTAAGACAACCCAGTCAGTTTGTACCTAATGTCTCTGTGCCTTTTGTTCCTCCTTAAAGGTCCCATGTCATCATGGCTTTCAAACGAGCAAAGTGGCAGTTGGTCAAGGCCACACCACCACTCTCTACCCTGCCCCCCCCTCTCTCCTCCTCAATAGCTACAGACACAGAAAAGGAACATCCTAAGGAAAGCTCATTGTGGGACTGGCTCTAGTGGCTGTAATTCTGCACCAAGGCTGAATTTCGGGAAAGAGACTTCAGATACAGTATTAGGGGACCACTAAGGTCTATATAAAAGAGACTTCAGATACAGTATTAGGGGACCACTAAGGTCTATATAAAAGAGACTTCAGATACAGTATTAGGGGACCACTAAGGTCTATATAAAAGAGACTTCAGATACAGTATTAGGGGACCACTAAGGTATATATAAAAGAGACTTCAGATACAGTATTAGGGGACCACTAAGGTCTATATAAAAGAGACTTCAGATACAGTATTAGGGGACCACTAAGGTCTATATAAAAGAGACTTCAGATACAGTATTAGGGGACCACTAAGGTCTATATAAAAGAGACTTCAGATACAGTATTAGGGGACCACTAAGGTATATATAAAAGAGACTTCAGATACAGTATTAGGGGACCACTAAGGTCTATATAAAAGAGACTTCAGATACAGTATTAGGGGACCACTAAGGTCTATATAAAAGAGACTTCAGATACAGTATTAGGGGACCACTAAGGTCTATATAAAAGAGACTTCAGATACAGTATTAGGGGACCACTAAGGCCTCTATAAAAGAGACTTCAGATACAGTATTAGGGGACCACCAAGGTCTATATAAAAGAGACTTCAGATACAGTATTAGGGGACCACTAAGGCCTATATAAAAGCATCCAAAGAGCACCATGTCATGTGACCTTTAAGAGAAATAAATGGACACAAAGTTATTGAACCAGAATAATCCAATAAACTGTCGTTCTTCTCTTGTTTTCTCTCCAGATGAGTGCAGAGTTTTTGGAGCAAAACTGAGGAGTTTCTTCACTTCGTCATACTGTAACTCGAAATTATAAGTCATAATGTAATAAAAATGTCAAAGTATGTATGTGTAATGTCAAATAATTCATAAGAAGTCATACATGTCATAAACGTGTTGTACAGTTATCACACTATTACACTGTAATTACACTTTTACGCTGTCATCAAAACATAAGTCGTACAAAGTCATAATAGTGTTGTTACACAGTTATTACACTGTACCTGCCATTAAAATGCACTTCAAATATATTTCCCAATACATAAAAAATGTCAATAAAAAAAGAAAAATCAATACATATTTGTTTAATTTTTTAATTGTAGGTCCTGTATTAATAATCTTTTCTGTTACTAATCTTCTCTGCACTCTACTACTCTTCTGCACTTCTCTACCCTTCGCTGGTACCTCTCTACTTCACTCCTGTACACTAGTATCGATACTTTCCTGGGTGAAAAAGAAAGGTTTTTACTCACCCCTTTCCTACACCACCTCCTCTATAAATTAGAACAGTTATTTATAAAAAAAAAAAGAAGTAAGTAATAGTAGTATTATGTGTTATGTCAAAACAAATCAATGTAAAAGTTATACAAAATGTCTAAAAGTGTTGGTACACAGTTTAGCTACATTCCATGAAAGTGGATGTACATTTTTTGGGTGTAAAACCTCTAAATAAATTGTCTGTCAGAATGATGGAACCCATGATCTGTGCTTGCTTAAACCAGCATTTTATCACACTGAGCTATCTCCTCCAATATGAAAAGCCTTTTCTGTAAATTCATGCTCGGAGGTTGGCACAGAGAAGATGTTGGATAGGACACACATAGGAATAGACAAATACAAAGTGTGAACAACAAATAATAGAACCAACATGTGATATGACAGCTTCAGGAAGAGCTCACTGAGATAAGCTACTGATTCCACAATCTGAGGTTGTGAGATCCAATCCAATCCTGTTTTTCAACTTTTCTCCTCTGAAATGTGAACGATAAATACAACTTCCAACCAAACTTTTTGCGACCTTTGCAGATAGCGCAGCAAAATAAGGTGACGGTTAAAGTCTCAAGAAAATTGGAGGTTGAGAGTTCAAGCTCTCTGAGGTGCTGTCAATTTTCAAAGTCTAAAACTGGAAGGGAAAAGTCAAATACTCGAAAGAGTAGTGCAGTAGATCAGATAGCTCAGTCTGATGGAACGCTGGTTTGAGGACACACAGGTCAGTTGCCATTTCACATACACCTTTGGAGAAATAAATCCCAGAAGAGGCAGAGATAGTCACAGTACTACTCAATATTCATTCAAGTTGCCAAAAAAAAGGCATTCTGGGAAATAGATATCAAAAAATGATTTGAGGGTGGAATTTTCCTATTTTTTTTTTTAACTCATTGATCACATGTGGACCTACACATTGAATCGGTATTGTTTTATTAGCGCTACATGGTGATGTTGGTCCAGGCAGTTCTAAGGAGCAGCGTGGCCTCTGGCAGGCCTCTTGTTATCTCCCTCATATGCGTTGACAATACCATGTGTTGACTGATGAATGAAACCGTGGATTTGACTAAGAGCCTCCGTAGCAGCCTTGTGATGCGACTTGACCTAGATGAGGCAGGGGTGACGATTAAATCCACCATATTACGAGCTATTACATTATTTGTCTATGTTTAACAAATTCTTGTCAATCAAATGTTCCTGTTTCTTTGATTTTTCTCTAATTTCTTTTTTTCCCCTGATACAATATTTGCAGCTAGTTTTCCAAAGGGGACACATTATTATAAGACCTGGGTTGGTGACGTTGCATATCATTAAGTAATATTTGGCTCAGACACACCAGAAAATGACTAAAAACATAGCATCTTACTGTTGATAACTTGTTTTGTTGGAATTCATCGTCAAACAGGAGTATTTATAGGAACATTAAGTCGTTTTGTTGTCATATGATTAGTTATGTAAAACGAGCGTTGTGTCACTACGTGGGCCCATTCACTGATACTGTACTTCTCACACATTCAGTAGATATGTATATTTTGTTTTGCACAGTAATAAAGCAAACAAATTGTCATTAATATATGGAATATTCCTGTTACTGTACTCATAATTGATTAGATGTAACCTAATTATTTTTGACCATTTGTTTTATCATACAAAATTATATATGGACTGTTATGTAATAATGCCTCCTTTCTTTTTCATAAATGCTAAATGAGAAATTGTCCAAGTGGTGTTTTGTTGATCATTTCTTTTTTCCAAACATATCGAAAGGGAACTGGATTTGTTAAAAGGTGGTGCAAAAACCTGTGTTGTTACAATAGATGTTAATGGACTAATTCCATTAATGTAAATCATTGTCTGCAAATACTGAAATTAAACACAAGTTGTCCACTAATTTATCACATATCTATCTCTAATTTAAAAATTAAAAAACAAATCTAATAATATGTATTACAGATGGGAAAACCGGAGTGCATGAGCCAGTTTATATGATTTGAATGGAACCAAACATACACAACACAAACAATTAATTAAATAAACATTAAGAACCAAAACCAGTGGGCAGAGGAATTGGAGAATAATGCTTCACTGACCCCAACCTGAACCACAAACTACAGGAGCCAAGCAGAGTTTGATGGCACCATCGCATGCTGGAAGAACTTGGATATCAGGATAAGTAGCTGGCATGTCAATTCCAGGTTGCTGGATCAAAACCCATCTGTCATTGGAGTGTTTCCTCAGCAATGTGAACAATAAATACAACCTTAAACTGCTACTTTGCCAGCTTCACAAATAGCACAGAGCAATGAATACCTTGTGGTCTGTTCAGAAGGTTGTGAGTTTGATCCTTTTGAGGGGCACTAAATATTAAGTTCAGTAATGTTAACATTAAGACCAAAATCAAACCAGAGCATTTCGGGATTTAGCACAGGGAGGACCAGGCCCCGTATTGAACCGGCAATCTCGGGGAAAAGGGCCAAACTCCCAACACTCTGAGCCACATGCTGCCCTCTTAGACAGAGGAACAGACACATAAACTGAAAGCATAGCCAGAGAAATAAACACATAGAAGGCTATACCTTCTAGACCTAGAATGAAAGGAAGGTCCCTAGAAATTGAGACAAGGTTGGAAGTTGTATTTATTGTTCACACTACAGAGGAGAGAAATGAAAAACTGCCAAGACAAAAGTGGAATTCAATCCTTCAATCTCAGATTATTGAGTCAGTAATTTATCTCAGTGAGCTATTCCTAATTAATCAATTGAGTAATCAACAAATTCACCAATCAATTAATACATTAATCAACCAATTGACAGGTCAATTACCAGATCAGATTTAAACCAAATATTCAACATTTCTGACTGGTGATTATACTTTAGGACAAAGACGACAAGGTAGCATAGTGAATTGATGATAGTGTAGTGGTAAAGTTATGGATGCAGCACCACAAAGGTTGTTGGTTTGAAACACAGTTGCGTAACGTGGCATTATTATCACTCAAACAATAAGTAGAAACCCAGATTTAAACCAAATATTTAATATTTCTGACTAGTGATTATTCTTTGGGACAAAGATGAACTCATGCTGCAGTCTTTCGATGGTGGTGTAGAGACAATGGCATTGGTACAGGAAGACAAAGGTTCTTGGTTTGAATCCCCAGCTATGGCCAAGTTTTTTTGTGTTCTTATAAACTGAATGAAAGCTTTCTTTGGCACGCACTTGTGTAATGTGGCATTATTATCACTCAAATAACAAGTAGAAACCCAGATTTAAACCAAATATTCAACATTTCTGACTGGTGATTATACTTTAGGACAAAGACGACAAGCTAGTACAAGGAGTTGATGATAGTATATTGGTAAAGTTATGGATGCAGCATCACAAAGGTTGTTGGTTTGAAACCAGTTATGGACTCTCTTTTCTTTTTTATAAATTGGAGAAAAACTTTCTTTGGCACACAGTTGCGTAATGTGGCATTATTTTCACTCAAACAATAAGTAGAAAACCCAATTTAAACCAAATATTCAACATTTCTGACTAGTGATTATTCTTTGGGACAAAGACGACAGGTCAGTGCAGTGAATCAATGATAGTGTAGTGGTAAAGTTATGGATGCAGCATCACAAATGTTGTTTGTTTGAAACCAGTTATGAACTCAATTTTTTTTTTTATAAATTGGAGAAAAACTTTCTTTGGCACACAGTTGCGTAATGTGGCATTATTTTCACTCAAACAATAAGTAGAAAACCCAATTTAAAATAAATATTCAACATTTCTGACTAGTGATTATTCTTTAGGACAAAGACGACAGGTCAGTGCAGTGAATTGATGATAGTGTAGTGGTAAAATTATGGATGCAGCATTGCAAAGGTTCTTGGTTTGAAACCAGTTATGGACCCTATTTTTTTTTTTTATAAATTGGAGAAAAACTTTCTTTGGCACACAGTTGCGTAATGTGGCATTATTTTCACTCAAACAATAAGTAGAAAACCCAATTTAAACCAAAAATTCAACATTTCTGACTAGTAATTATTCTTTGGGACAAAGACGACAGGTCAGTGCAGTGAATCGATGATAGTGTAGTGGTAAAATTATGGATGCAGCATTGCAAAGGTTCTTGGTTTGAAACCAGTTATGTACCCTATTTTTTTTTTTTTTATAAATTGGAGAAAAACTTTCTTTGGCACACAGTTGCGTAATGTGGCATTATTTTCACTCAAACAATAAGTAGAAAACCCAATTTAAACCAAATATTCAACATTTCTGACTAGTGATTATTCTTTGGAGCAAAAATGGACTTCATTTGCAGTTTTTCAATGGTGGTGTAGAGGCAATGTTCTGGGTACATGGTTGCAAAGGTTGTTGGTTTGAATCCCCCTGTAGATTATTTTTTCAGTTTGTCCTCATGAATGTTTACTGCTGCATTCATAACAACAACCTAAAGCTGCATGAGGATCTCTTCTATGGTGTAGTGGCAGAGTCAATGGTACATGGTTCCAAAGGTTCCTGGTTTGAATCCAACAGTCAACTATTCTTTTAAATCTGTCCTCTTGTACACCTACTGCTGCATTCATCAAAACAAACTAAAGCTCCACTGGCATCTCTGCTGTGGTGTAGTGGTATTATCGATGATACGTGACTCCAAAGGTTCTTGGTTCAAATCTAGTTATGGCCTACTTTTTCTTATATCTGTCCTCTTGAACACCTGCTGCTGCATTCATGTGAACAAACTGAACAAACTGAGTTATCATCACTGTAGTGTAGTGGAGATGTCGGTGATTTGTTGTGCCACAGGTTGTTAGTTCAAATCCAGCAAGGAATCTCTTTTTTCAGTTTGTCCTCATGAATGCTTACTACTGCACCATCAAAGCGGACATAACCCGGTCATGACATGTATGCGAAAGATGGTGCAGTGGAAAGGCGAGGGCCTTAGAACGGCAAAGTTGCGAGTTCAAGACTGAACTGGGTCTGCGAGGAAGGACTCTGAATCGAACGAGATACAAACGGCGAAAGTTGGTGGAAAGTGAGCTAAGTCAGAGGAGCGAAAGAGAGAGAGAGACACAAACGAGATTCCCAGAAACAAAAATCCCGAAAGATGGTGTGAAACGAGTTGAGTTGACCGGCTAAACGAACGAGATTCCCAAAAGTAGGAGAAGTGTGGCCGGGATACAGAGATGGAGATGGAGACAGGGAACGTGGGAAGGAGATAGAGGAGCCAGGCAAAATGTGGAAAAGGAAAAAAAATATTATTTTTTTCACTTTTTTAGGCAAAAAATGACTTTTTTTTGGTAAATTTCAGTCTCAGCCTTGAGCAGGACTAGAACCACCAACCTATTGAGTTCCAAGCCATTCCTTTACCACTACACCATCTCTCTCACACTAAGAAAATAGCTTAACATCTATTTGGCAGCGAGGCAGCAGGACAAGCAACAAAAAAAAAAAAAACATAAGTAAAGAAATCTGAAATAATAATTAAAAAATACAGAATCATTTTTTGTAATTGCAGCAGACATTATTTTAAAATGATGTCCACATTTCAGAACCAAACAACATGCTTTATGGAGACTACTTCATGTTGTTCAGCTCAAATCACAGAAAACAGCAGAAAATGAGAAAAGAGTTCAGATTATCTGTAAAACCGCAATTATCCCTGCAATTCTTCCTAATTTACATCCAGCAAATGAGCTGAACAAAGATCTGCCAGCAGGAGATGAGCGTACTGCAGATAATCTCAACCAGGGTTAAGTATCAGAGGCGGGGGCACTCACTGGTAAAGACCGATCAACTGAGGATGAGGGTTGACTGGGTCCAGGGGTCCGTATATGTATGGCTGAAAGACAAGGAGGGATAAGAGAGAGTCATATAGAGGAAAAGATGGATCATGGAACACTGAGAAATAGAGGAGTGTTACAAAAGACAAGTCTTTAAGGACGGTGGCTTGGTTTAAAAAATTGGAGGATAATAGTCAAATACAAGTTGTGGATATAAGGTCTACATTTTCATATATTTAACTGGTAAAACCGACCATTTTTGATTTAAGCACTTATATCTGGAGGGTGGCCACATTATTTCCTTCTGAAGAACCAGCTCAGAAACCATGGCTAAGTGGGCATTCACACAAAACCGCAAGTCTTTCCATTCATTTTGAATTGCCGCAGGGGGAACGTGCAAAAAAAACGCAGCGTGCTGCGGCGAAAAGTTGAGACTGAATCAAGTTTTGGAGAAACGCAACCCCGTCACGCTGCGGTGGCCAATCGTGTAACCGGCAATCAGACTTGTCAGTCGGTTTGGAGGCGGCGTGAGGGTCCCGTACAGGAAACAGGAAACTGTACTGCTTCTATCGCTGCCACAAGAAAGTTTTAAAACATGAAACACAAGCACTGAACTGCTCAGGAGTTTGTCTAACAGCTAAATGTTTTCCAAACAACAAAGCGCAGTCGATCTGTCTCGCTCGTCTCTTTTCTTTCTCTCTTTCTCTGTGACATTAAGCTGAAACACCAAGCTCAATAAACGATCTGACGGAAAACACTAACTGTGAAATATGAAGTCTACCTGTGCTGAATTGTCCAGAACAGAACAGGACATCGCGCAAATGGGCCGTTTTAGTGACGCTCCCACACTGCCGCGCAACCCTGCAGCAAATCAGAAAACTAGAGTCCTTCAGAAGCTTTTGGAGGCAAAACAGAAATGTCTCGGGAAAAAGCTACCTCTCCTTATGACCTGTCTCTCTTAGTTACCTGTTATAGTTACGCTGTTATAGTCCTAGACTGCCGGGGGACTTCCTTCCTTTGACACACTGAGCTGCTCTCTCTTCTCCCTTTCTATTACTGTTTCTATTACTGTTACTATTACTATTACTATTTGTGTGCAGCCCGTCCCAGAAATGCTTGTTACTAATCCTAGCTTCTGGGGAGTTTACTCCCCGGAGTCCTTATGCTTTTTTCCCCAGCGCGTATTTCCTTGGAGAACGTTGGCACCAAGACCCTGGTTGCAGCTGTCGCCGCGTGGTCCTGCTGCCCTCCCTGCTGAGCTTAGCGATGCCCTGCAATGTCATGCTGCGTCCTGCTGAACCCTGCAGCTTCCCGCTACATCCAGTCACTGTTCCATTATTAATGTGACTACTATCGCCACTGTTCATCACACCCCCAACCGTTTGGCGTCAGACACCGCCTACCAAGAGCCTGGGTCTGTCCGAGGTTTCTTCCCAAGAGGGAGTTTTTCCTCGCCACTGTCGCACTGCTTGCTCTTGAGGGAATTACTGGAATTGTTGGAATTGTTGGGGCTTTGTAAAATATAGAGTGTGGTCTAGACCTACTCTATCTGTAAAGTGTCTCGAGATAACTTATGTTATGATTTGATACTATAAATAAAATTGAATTGAATTGAACTCTGACAGCCAAACAGCTACACCAAATTCCGCCTTTTAAAGTCTTCATTACGTGATTCCACATGAGCTGAAGAGTAGGATGAAGAAAACAAAAGGTGACTCACCTTCTGCAGCAAACGTGGGTAATGGGTTTCTGGAAATAATCCTGTTGGAAATAAAAGAGTCAGCACTGACCGTGACTTTGGGATGAATTTACAATGATATAAAAGCAGAAAATCCTCACAATTTAGAAGGTCTTGTTATGAAAGATGTATTCTTTTTCTACCTCACTGATTACAGAATGTGAAATCCCTTCTGTTGGTGCTGAAAACAGGCTATCTACAACATGACCAAAGACAACAGACTGCACTGTACCTCCATTAGAAAGACACTGTCAACGATGAGGTGTCCTGGGCGGTTTTGGTCAGTCCTGGTTTAGGTGTCCTGTGCTGTTTTGGTCAGTCCTGGTTTGGGTGCATGATGAGTAAAAAAATAAATAACAACAGAGAGGGAAGGGCGGTCAGCAATTCATCATTTTACTCTGTTTTTGACAATTTACATAAATACACTGGCACATGCACATACCTGAAGAGCAGCTCCAGGGCCACAGTGTCTCCATAGTCATGGGACACCAGAGTCACTCGCTGGTTGCTCAGACCCAAGTGAGCCACCAGGGCCCCCACCACACTGGCCTGCTCGAAGATGGAGTACCTGTGGGGACCCTGGGATGGTCAGGCACAGGAGAAAATCAGCTACGGGTAAGTACAGTAACAGAGCACCAAGCAGGAAACCACAGAAACATGATTTACTAAATTAATCTGTAAAATAAAAGGCACTTAAACTGACACCAGATTTTACTCACTGGCTTGTCGCTGAAGCCAAAGCCCAGGAAGTCCAGTGCAATGACTCGATGGAAGCGCTGAGTGAGTGGCTCCCAGATCTGTATGGAAAAAGTCTCTGGCTTGCTCACATAAAGGCCCTCGATTTTTCCAGTGGTGTTGAGGTGTGTTGAATTAGCTACCGAGCGTGTGCAGTGGGTACCTTGTTCCAGTCGAAGCGGGAGGTGGGGAAGCCATGGAGCAGAACGACGACATCGGAGCTTCCCAAAGCCCCATAGGAATCTGGAGAAAAGAGAAATGCACGTATGTATACTATACATTGTATAGGCACAGAGGCAGATACGTTAGGCACAGAGGCAGATACGTTCACAACACAAAGAAGGCACAGTGACAGATACGTTCACAACACAAATAAGGCACAGTGACATTTTTTGCATGTTTTAATCCAAGTATAAATGTGACTGCTGGCATTAATGTGTGTATGTGTATGTGTGACGATGTGCGGTGACAGAAAAAAAAAGTCACATTTGAAGCTAAGATGACTCGCAAATTAATCAACTATTTAAGTGACAATTAACTGACAAGTATTTGACACTATATATTATTTGACACTATATATATTATTAAGTTAAACCATTAATCATAATTTGAAAGGATAATTAAAACAATAACTATTGTCAGCCATATAGTCACAGTTGGATACCATTACAACACTGTTGACAACCCATGGGGGTATTTAACAATACTACTGTGCATTGAGTCTCTCTCTTACCTCTGTAGAAGATCTCCCTGCCTCTGAAATGGAACACCTCCCCGGCACTATGCCACTTTTGCAGGGCAGCTAGGTGACAGCTGAGGGGGCGGGATGTGCAGGGAGACGGCCACCAGCGGGATGCAGCTCAAACCCGCATGAACCCACCACTCTCTCATCTTGAGCTCAGCAGTAGGGCAGTCTCATTCCTGCCTCTAAATAAAAGACAACAATAGAGTGAAAGGTAGGTTTTTGTGAATGGAACTTCCTACAGGTGAGATCACGCATAGAGGCGTGACCAGAGGCAGCAGGATCAGCAGCTGTTACTCCTGAGAGAAAGCATGTCCTACCTCAGAGCTTCAGCTCAGAGAAGATGTCCCTTCAGCTGGTCTGTATCTAGAAGGTTCCTCCTCTTCTTCCCAGATGGCATCCACTGAGGCTGCACATCTGCAGGTATGAGATAAATCAAAGCACTGCAGTCGCGACACAGCGGACGGTCAAAGTAAAAAGCATACAACGATAATCAACTGTTATGTAATGTACAGTTATATTTAGAGTTTACATTAGCACTGCAATGTGGAAATGTTCATGAATACAATGGGCAAAGACAAACCTGCGGACTTCCAGCTCCAACGGACCATGTAAACACCAGTCCACCTGCAACCGTCTATTTGCCGAAACACAAACAAAAACGATATCAAACGCCATATTCCTTCTCACGGCAATGCAGACTTTTCGCCTAGCGTCATTCCGGTGAATGTGACAGCTGGGTCGTTTGTTTATTCGCCCCGAACAGCCAAAGTATCAGCTGTACAGACGTTAGCATAAACTAGCTGTGAGTTAGCAACGGGACACAGGAACCGTGTGTTTGTTTTGTTCATTCCTGCAGCACAGTGGATAGTGCCGCGGATGATTATTGCCTAAGGACGGAGGGAGGCTGCTGTGTGGCATGCAGTCCAGCCTCTGGCTGACCTCATAACGTCCTCCATTCGTCTTTATGAAGCTGATTCATGATCCATAAATCCATCCGCTCAAGTTGCTAGCTACATGTTCAGAGGTCGCCGAGTCGTCTTTGGGTCAGTTGAAGTCGGCCGGGGGTCTGGAGTGTCAGTGCCACATGAGGGTCATCATCAGATACCTCTCACTTAGCATCATCATCATGATTATTTACAGAGGCATACCAAAAGAAGGGAAAGTGAGAAAAAAAATTAAGGATGAAGTTTTTTATAATTATTTTGCATTTCTCGAAAATTAAGTCGAAATGGCGAGAATAAAGTCGAAATGTCGAGAATAAGTCAACATGACGAATAAAGTTTAACTACCATTTCGATAATAATGTCGAAATTTCGAGATGAAAGTTGAAATGATGAGAATAAATTCAACTCCTTATCACTTAATCATATTAGAGCGACTGTCCTCCATATGCCAGCTGCCATGTAGGCAACATCATAGATATAGGCTACATGGGCAGTGACGGACTGGGATAAAAAACGGGCCTGGCATTTGCTACACACCGGCCCTATTTTTGTCAATGACCTAGCTTGGAAATCAGGAACTCTGCCTTAGTGTATCTTTCCACGCACCTCGCTACAGTAGGCTACAATCTTTAATATTTGTGGCTGCATGCATAAAATAACTTATCGAAATTTACCAAAGACACATTATCAGTAGTGGCCCATAGGGAACAATACCGGGGCGGCCCTTCTGGCATTTGCCCAAATTCCAGATGGCCAGTCCTCACTGACTTGGAGTGCAGCGCTCTCGCCTGAGCCCAACTCCTTCAGGATAAAACAATTTGATCAGTTGTCTTATTGTGTCTTGTTATACAACATATCCTCTCTGTAGCCTATTGCCCGTAGGCTATCCATCGATACCCTTGCACCTGTCCATAACAAGTTAGTTCAGTTTGCAGCCTTGAATACACGGCCACCTCTTCCAAGTTAGTGTGGTTTCTCCTTCTGAACAGACGCAATTTTCGGCACAATCTCTTCAAAATCCTAATCAATTTATCACCATACTGTGTTTTATGCGCTAAAATATGAAACATTTCCTTGTTATTAAAACCGATTCTGAAGTATAATTTCACGAGTTCATATAGGCCTTCAATGCATTTTGTAGAAGACTGTAGGCAAAGCTAAGTCCGATTCTTGAAATAGCCTATCAAGTTTTTTCTCGACATGTCGACTTTATTTTCGACATTTCGACTTTATTCTCGACATTTCGAATTTATTCTCGAAATGCAAAATAAATAAAAAATCTTCCTCCTTATTCTGAGCTGTACTGACACCATAGACCAGGGGTCTTCAACGTTTTTTAAGTCAAGGACCCCTTAACTGAGAGAGAGACGGAGCAGGGACCCCCTACTACATATATTGTATAAAATGAAGTTGGATATTAAACTGGGCCTACAATAATGTGTAGGGCAGCCTAAAGCCTTTATAGTTATCATTTTAGTGCATAGAATACTAAGCTATCAAAATAATAATTATTGGCATGATTTTATAAATAATATTTTAATTCTCAACATAAATGTGGCACAGTGAATCCTTTGGGATTAACTGTATCTGTGGATGGCTACCTTACTGACAGCGTAACCTATAGGCAAGTAAGCCCATCATCAGTGGGGATTTATATTTGCTAATAATATATTGGATTCATGTAAAGACTTCATATAGGCCTTCAATGCATTTTGTAGAAGACTGTAGGCAAAGCTAAGTCCGATTCTTGAAATAGCCTATCAAGTTTTTTCTCGACATGTCGACTTTATTTTCGACATTTCGACTTTATTCTCGACATTTCGAATTTATTCTCGAAATGCAAAATAAATAAAAAATCTTCCTCCTTATTCCCCCTTTATTGTGGCTTTCATGCTCCGTCGTAGGAAATGGCAAAGAACAACAATACAAAAACTTATCACAAAATCGGTGTGTGCAGGACTCTGTCAAAAACATGTATGACTCTGTGGTTGCGTCTGCAATCTTGTATGCAGTAGCCTAGCCTGCTGGGGAGCTGGGAGCACAGAGAGGGACAGGAAAAGGCTAAACAGACTGGTGAAGAGGACTATAGCTCTGTTCTGGTCTGCCCTCTGGACACCATAGAGGAGGTCGGGGAGAGGAGGATGTTAGCCAGGCTGGCATCAATCATGGCCAACACCTCTCACCCCCCCTACATGAGACTGGGAGTTCCCTGAGCAGCTCCTTCATTCCAGCAGCAGTCAGACTCTTTAATGCAACATCAGCAAGTATTTATCACACTTTGTTACCTCCAAATGTGCAATATGTCCTTTCTATTCATCTGCACCTTATTCATCTCTGTGTTTATATACTGTCTGTTTATATAAAGGGTGTTTATTGTGTAAATATGTTTTTTATTACTATTATTATTTTTAACTAATTCTATTTTTTTCTATTTCTTATATTTTATGTACATGTTTTCTAGGGATGCACCGAATCCAGATTTTTTGGGGTTCGGCCGAATACCGAATCCACTGGTTAAGATTCTGCAGAACCCAAAACCGAACCGAATCCTACTCCCATCCTCAGTCCATTAACACAGTAAACACATTAATGAAGTAAACAACGTCCACAGCCTCTGAAATAGTTAAATGTGCAACCAAGGGTTTCTTATATCGTCTAGACTCAGGTTTGGCCTTCAAATAAAGACACGGGCTTCCAATGCCGGTGTTGCACCAAATTCCAAGTTCATCTCGCTGCAGCCCCAAATTCTGTGACCTGTCGAATTTTGTGACTCTAGAGGGCGCTGTTGTATTGGAGTCAATGTCTGTACTGAACTGTACTGACACCATAGACCAGGGGTCTTCAACGTTTTTTAAGTCAAGGACCCCTTAACTGAGAGAGAGACGGAGGGACCCCCTACATATTGTATAAAATGAAGTTGGATATTAAACTGGGCCTACAATACTGTGTAGGGCAGCCTAAAGCCTTTATAGTTATCATTTTAGTGCATAGAATACTAAGCTATCAAAATAATAATTATTGCCATGATTTTATAAATAATATTTTAATTCTCAACATAAATGTGGCACAGTGAATCCTTAATCCTGTGGATGGCTACCTTACTGACAGCGTAACCTATAGGCAAGTAAGCCCATCATCAGTGGGGATTTATATTTGCTAATAATATATTGGATTCATGTAAAGACTTTTTAATTTTTGAAAAAACAACAAAACAAAAATTCAACAATAATTTGGAGGCACCCATGTTGAAGATCTCTGCCATAGACAGCATATAAGAAGATTGACACACTGACGAGGCACTTACGCAAAGACTTTTGCGCCAGACTTGTCTGTAGCAAGTCGGATCCACCGGAGTTGCGCAGACCGGACGCGCCACAACTGAATTGAGTCCGCTCGGCGGGTGTGGGCCAGATCCGCAGGAGCTGCGCAGACCAGACGCGCCACAACTAACGGAACGCTTTTTCCCCTGCATAAACCCGCAACTCTATTTGAAATGCAGAAAGGAAGACTGCAGGCTGCACCGTCTTTGTGATTATTGGTAAGTGCATTATACAAGTAAAAATGTAAAAAGTAAACTGCTGTTGATGTCATGTTAATCTGTTAAATATGTATAGGTTAAACATAAAAGTTTACAAACTTCGTTTACACTGACATTCTGACAACCAGAGACTTGTCAGACAATACGCTGGGTAGGCTAGTAGACCTATAGCTAGGCTATGCTTGTAGTAGCTATAGGTTCTTTTAAACATCCACAACTAATGTGAACAGGCTTTAAGGCTGAATCGGTGATCTTTGCTTATTATTCACCAAAATTACTGAATATCGTGTCCATTGTGTGTTAGCTGCAAAATCGTTTGTTAGCGCTATCCACTAGGCTAACCAGTCTTTTGTCTGTAGCTACCCTAACAATAAAAACTAATTCAGTGAGATGGCAACCAAGGCCATTATGGCTCGTAAGCATAGCCTATATAGATGCCTTTCACTCAGTCTTTACTTAATCACACTCTCACTCATTCACTCACTACACACCACGTCACATTTAGCCTAGCCTATTTGTGCAAGCATTTTACTATAATGTCATGTAATAAATAATCTTTGAATATTTAATCTAACATACTGTTTGTTTGCTTTGTGTGGTTTTTGTAGGCTACGTCTTACAGGAGCAGTGAGGAAGAATCGCATGTCTGACAAAGCCACGGAGATAAATCAATACGCCATCAGATGGTTTAATCTGCCTTGCGACTGCGGGGGTGGACGCAGTGCCCGGTCTCACCCAAATAATGAGCAGTAAATATACAGTAGGCGCAGTGTTCACATTAGGTTACTTGCTTTAGTATATTTCTTTTTTTTTTGTAATTTGAATAATTAACATTGATCTTTAATCATATGCTTTTTCTCTTTTTATTCATCTGGATTCACGTCAGATGGTTGTTCATGCTGTAGTTTTCTCTTATGCCTTTTTAAAATAAAAAATAAAAACTATTTTGAAAATTACAAATTGCTCGGGTATTTGTAAATATGAATCACAGATCAGGGCCAGATGAGCCCCAGATGTAAAATATGAGTCTGGGCCAGATCCGCACCACACGTCATGGCATTAATAACTGTACTGGGCCAATTCTGGCCCAGATCTGTCTCTGATCCGTAATTCCAACCTGTTCCGGTATTGGGCCGTTGGAAAGGATGAGCCCGGCCCAGGTCCGTTTAGCGGATCTGCGCCAAATGCTAATGAAGACCTGGTCCAAATCTGGCCCAACTACATTGCTGTCTGGGGGCTACTAAAGAAATGAACTAGGCCATAGCTATACTTACTGAAATTCGAATTCAGATATATTTACTGAAATTCTAACGCACAGTAAAAACCAGCTGCTCAATTTCATTTCATCCATTTTCTTTTAATTAATTAATCAATTCTACACAATTCTATTCTCTTTGTTGTTCACATGAGTGATGAAAGCTGTTTGGTTTAACATGGGAAAGTAAGAGGAGTCACCTGGGATGGTTTTATGTGTGTATCAGTCAATTTCTGCAGCTGGTACCATAATTTGACAGTAGGCCTACCAAACTATGTGACTGTTCATATGTCTTTAGTCCTCTATGAGCTTACGTTATTCGCGTAAGTGCCTCGTCAGTGTGTCAGTACAGCTCAGAACAGTCATCGACTCCAATACAACAGCGCCCTCTAGTGTCACAAAATTCGACAGTCAGTCACAGAATTTGGTGCAACAGGTGAGATAAGCAGGTAAGACGGCACTGCACGTCTCACTTTATTCCACCCCAACACAGTCAACAGTCAGAAAATACCACTCTTTATTCACTTCCGGTTTTCCCGTCACAATAAAAGCTCTATGTTTACTGTAACTTCCTTTTAACCTTCAACTGAGAGGTTACACAATAAAATACCTTACAAACGTAATGTTGAATTCACACGCTCTTTTCACAAAGTAGGAAAGCACATCGCTATCGCCAGATGAGTGACAATTTTGTTTGGCAAATTTTCGCTAACCGGTGTACGATGAAGGCGTGCAATTGGGTGGGTGAAATTAGAACGCTAACGTTAGCTAACGAGCAGCCGTCGCTCCGCTCCCACCGTAGGGAGACTCCGAGAGAACGGCTGAGAGCCCTGGAGAGGCTGTCTGGTTAACACCAGTTTTTAGCTGCCGTACCTGGGGTTGCTGCGTTTTGGCTGCTGTCTGTGGATTCCTTCATGCGCGGCTCGTGTTCTTTCGGATGTTTCATGCGCAGGTGTTCTGGCAGCGGCGATGTAGTGTGTTGTTTGGGGGTCCTTGCCGCCGCGGGACAGGTCGGCATTGCGGACTGTGCGTGTGGCTCGGCTTGGGTCGCTTTCCTTTGGGCTGGGGGTGCTGCCGGGCAGCGCTTTTTCTGCTCGCGAGTTCCATTTTCACTTTCTCACAGCCTACTGCATTGAACAGTCCACCTACGTCGACCAGCGTAGCGCCTATCATAAGTCTAGTAAAGTAGCCTACGCTATAGTTTGATAGGCCTAATATGTTTTTGATAAACAATTAAGCTACAAATAGCCCACGAATTTCTTTCAAATCACATATATAATGTAAACACATTGAGCAACCCCCAGCTTCGGGTGCTGGACCCTCAAAATTCACTAACACACTCAAGATTAACACCACAAAAATCTGTTAATTTCACTGAGCAAAATGCACAGGATGTTACAGAGTGTCAAACCTCGCAATCAAGTGCAAGTCTCATGAGGATTTGAACTCACCGGCCATTGTGTTCTCCTAACCAGTGTTCCATCACGCAGAGCTAGCCAGCTGAATGTGTAGTCAGTAGGTTATCTAAGTGGAATAATCAAAGAAAAAGGTTAAAGAAATGGCAGTTCAGTGTGTTTTCAACCCTTTTTTTGAAGAGAGAGCCCCATCTAGTGAACTCAAAAAAAAGAGAGAAAATGGTTCTTGAAGCTTAATTTGACCATCACTAGGTGAAAGACCTCGTGTTTCTGGGTGTTAAACCTCATAATAAAGTGCACCTCATGAGTATTGAGCTCCCCACCATTGTGCACTTCCAGCCAGTGTCCATCACACTGAGCCATCTGATTTGATAAACCACAGTGGTTGGAAGTTGTATTTATCGTTCACATTTCAGAGGCGAGACGTTGAAAAGCTGTGAGGACAAATGTGGGATTTGAGCCCTCAATCTCAGATGCTAAGTCAGTAGTTTATCTCAGTGAGCTATTCTTGAAGCTGACATTTTAAACTTTCATTCTATTATTTGTTGTTCACACTTTGTATTATAAACCTCTAAATAAATTGTCTGTCAGGATGACTGAACCCATGACCTCGTGTCCTCAAACCAGCATTCCATCCCGCTGAGCTATCTGATCTACTGCACTGTTCTACTGTTTAGAGTATTTGACTTTTCCCTTCTGGTTTTAGACTTTGAAAATTGACAGCACCTCAGAGGGCTTGAACTCAAAACCTCTAATTTTCTTGAGAGTTTAACCTTCACCTTATTTTGCTGCGCTATTTGCAAAGCTTATAAAGGCTGTGGTTGGAAGTTGTATTTATCATTCACATTTCAGAGGCGAGACGTTGAAAAACTGTCAAGATAAACTCAGGATTTGATTCTGCAACCTCAGATTGTGGAGTCAATAGCTTATCTCAGTGAGCTATTCTAGAAGCTGACGTTTCAATCTTTCGTTCTTTGTTGTTCACACTTTGTATTATAAACCTCTAAATAAATTGTCTGTTAGGATGATTTAACCCATGATCTGCGTGTCGTCAAACCAGCATTCCATCACACCGAGCTATCTGATCTACTGCACTGCGCTACTCTTTCGAGTATTTGACTTTTCCCTTCAAGTTTTACACTTTGAAAATTGACAGCACCTCAGAGGGCTTGAACTCTCAACCTCCAATTTTCTTGAGACTTTCACCTTCACCTTATTTTGCTGCGCTATTTGCAAAGCTCTAACAGCTTCCAGAATAGCTCACTGAGATAAGCTACTGACTCCACAATCTGAGGTTGCAGGATAAACTTTACTAAATTTCAACTTATCTACTCTGAAATGTTGTCACGACCTGGCTCAAAGGTATGACAAAAAAGGGGGAGACACACATGTATTTCCAATCAAATCAAATTTATTTAAATAACCAAGATAAACTTGAATTCAGTAAATCAGTAATGTGTGTAATGTATGGGTGTCTGTGAATGGATCAAAGCCACAACGCAAAATAACTAAACCCAAAATCCAAACAGCCTGGAGGAGGGAGAGACCATGACTACTCAGGCACTCCTATTTATAGACAGGTGAGCAATCAATTGCTCCAGGTGTCACTCATCAGTCCTCATTAGTCAATGCCCAACTCCCAGCCACCAAACAGCCTCCAAAGGAACTTAGGCCTAGGAGCCGTCACAATGTGAACGATAAATACAACTTCCAACCAGACCCTTTATAAGCTTTGCAGATAGTGCAGCAAAATAAGGTGACTGTTAAAGTCTCAAGAAAATTGGAGGTTGAGCGTTCAAGCCCTCTGAAGTGCTGTCAATTTTCAAAGTCTAATACTTGAAGAGAAAAGTCAAATACTCTAAACAGTAGAGCAGTGCAGTAGATCAGATAGCTCAGTGGGATGGAATGCTGGTTTGAGGACACGAGGTCATGGGTTCAGTCATCCTGACAGGCAATTTATTTAGAGGTTTATAATATAAAGTGTGAACACAACAAAAAATGGTTCTTGAAGCTTAATTTGGCCATCACTAGGTGAAAGACCTCGTGTTTCTGGGTGTTAAACCTCATAATAAAGTGCACCTCATGAGTATTGAGCTCCCCACCACTGTGCACTTCCAGCCAGTGTCCATCACACTGAGCCATCTGATTTGATAAACCACAGTGGTTGGAAGTTGTATTTATCGTTCACATTTCAGAGGAGAGACGTTGAAAAGCTGTGAGGACAAATGTGGGATTTGAGCCCTCAACCTCAGATTGCTGAGCCAGTAGTTTATCTCAGTGAGCTATTCTTGAAGCTGAAGTTTTAAACTTTCGTTCTATTATTTGTTGTTCACACTTTGTATTATAAACCTCTAAATAAATTGTCTGTCAGGACGATTGAACCCATAACCTTCGTGTCTTCAAACCAGCATTCCATCCCGCTGAGCTATCTGATCTACTGCACTGTTCTACTGTTTAGAGTATTTGACTTTTCCCTTCTGGTTTTAGACTTTGAAAATTGACAGCACCTCAGAGGGCTTGAACTCACAACCTCTAATTTTCTTGAGAGTTTAACCTTCACCTTATTTTGCTGCGCTATTTGCAAAGAAAACTTTTTTCAAGAGCTGTGGTTTGGAAGTTGTAATTATCATTCACATTTCAGAGGCGAGACGTTGAAAAACTGTCAAGATAAACTCAGGATTTGATTCTGCAACCTCAGATTGTGGAGTCAGTAGCTTATCTCAGTGAGCGATTCTAGAAGCTGACGTTTTTCTGTTTGTTTACAGTTTATTATAACACACTTTGTATAAAATAAAAATTGCCTGTCAGGATGACTGAACCCATGACCTCGTGTCCTCAAACCAGCATTCCATCCCGCTGAGCAATCTGATCTACTGCACCATTCTACTGTTTAGAGTATTTGACTTTTCCCTTCCGGTTTTAGACTTTGAAAAATGACAACACTTCAGAGGGCTTGAACTCACAACCTCCAATTTTCTTGAAAGTTTAACCTTCACCTTATTTTGCTGCGCTATTTGCAAAGCTTATAAAGGCTGTGGTTGGAAGTTGTATTTATCGTTCACATTTCAGAGGCGAGACGTTGAAAAGCTGTGAGGACAAATGTGGGATTTGAGCCCTCCACCTCAGATTGCTGAGCCAGTAGCTCATCTCAGTGAGCTGTTCTCAAACAAGCCCTCTGAGGTGCTGTCAATTTTCAAAGTGTAAAACTTGAAGGGAAAAGTCAAATACTCGAAAGAGTAGCGCAGTGCAGTAGATCAGATAGCTCGGTGTGATGGAATGCTGGTTTGACGACACATAGGTCATGGGTTCAATCATTCTAACAGACAATTTATTTAGTTTATAATACAAAGTGTGAACAACAAAGAACGAAAGATTGAAACGTCAGCTTCTAGAATAGCTCACTGAGATAAGCTACTGACTCCACAATCTGAGGTTGCAGAATCAAATCCTGAGTTTATCTTGACAGTTTTTCAACGTCTCGCCTCTGAAATATGAACGATAAATACAACTTCCAACCACAGCCTTTATAAGCATTGCAAATAGTGCAGCGAAATAAGGTGAAGGTTGAACTTTCAAGAAAATTGGAGGTTGTGAGTTCAAGCCCTCTGAGGTGCTGTCAATTTTCAAAGTCTAAAACCGGAAGGGAAAAGTCAAATACTCTAAACAGTACAACAGTGCAGTAGATCAGATAGCTCAGTGGGATGGAATGCTGGCTTGAGGACACGAGGTTATGGGTTCAGTCATCCTGACAGGCAATTTATTTAGAGGTTTATAATACAAAGTGTGAACAACAAATAATAGAACGAAAGTTTAAAATGTCAGCTTCAAGAATAGCTCACTGAGATAAACTACTGGCTCAGCAATCTGAGGTTGAGGGCTCAAATCCCACATTTGTCCTCACAACTTTTCAACGTCTCTCCTCTGAAATGTGAACGATAAATACAACTTCCAACCACTGTGGTTTATCAAATCAGATGGCTCAGTGTGATGGACACTGGCTGGAAGTGCACAATGGTGGGGAGTTCAATGCTCATGAGGTGCACTTTATTATGAGGTTTAACACCCAGAAACACGAGGTCTTTCACCTAGTGATGGTCAAATTAAGCTTCAAGAACCATTTTCTCTCTTTTTTTTGAGTTCACTAGATGGGGCTCTCTCTTCAGAAAAAGGGTTGAAAACACACTGAACTGCCATTTCTTTAACCTTTTTCTTTGATGATTCCACTTAGATAACCTACTGACTACACATTCAGCTGGCTAGCTCTGCGTGATGGAACACTGGTTAAGAGAACACAATGGCCGGTGAGTTCAAATCCTCATGAGACTTGCACTTGATTGCGAGGTTTGACACTCTGTAACATCCTGTGCTTTTTGCTCAGTGAAATTAACAGAGTTTTGTGGTGTTAATCTTGAGTGTGTTAGTGAATTTTGAGGGTCCAGCACCCGAAGCTGGGGGTTGCTCAATGTGTTTACATTATATATGTGATTTGAAAGAAATTCGTGGGCTATTTGTAGCTTAATTGTTTATCAAAAACATATTATCAAACTATAGCGTAGGCTACTTTACTAGACTTATGATAGGCGCTACGCTGGTCGACGTAGGTGGACTGTTCAATGCAGTAGGCTGTGAGAAAGTGAAAATGGAACTCGCGAGCAGAAAAAGCGCTGCCCGGCAGCACCCCCAGCCCAAAGGAAAGCGACCCAAGCCGAGCCACACGCACAGTCCGCAATGCCGACCTGTCCCGCGGCGGCAAGGACCCCCAAACAACACACTACATCGCCGCTGCCAGAACACCTGCGCATGAAACATCCGAAAGAACACGAGCCGCGCATGAAGGAATCCACAGACAGCAGCCAAAACGCAGCAACCCCAGGTACGGCAGCTAAAAACTGGTGTTAACCAGACAGCCTCTCCAGGGCTCTCAGCCGTTCTCTCGGAGTCTCCCTACGGTGGGAGCGGAGCGACGGCTGCTCGTTAGCTAACGTTAGCTTTCTAATTTCACCAGAGGTGTCAAGTAACGAAGTACAAATACTTCGTTACCTTACTTAAGTAGAATTTTGGGGTATCTATACTTTACTGGAGTAATTATTTTACAGCATACTTTTTACTTCTACTCCTTACATTTTCACGGAATTATCTGTACTTTCTACTCCTTACATTTTTAAAATAGCCTCGTTACTCACATTTCAGTTAGGCTTGTTTTCATTCCGGCTCGTCATCGTTCAAACACACACACTCAAAAAACCCTATCCGTCCGGAGAGAGTTAATTTGATTGTGGTTGGATGAGAAGTATAAACATAGCCATTCTGACACCCTATTGGTTTGTACGCGATCCATCAAACCTGCACAGACCCGGTGCTAATACGCCACCGGTGCCTTAACGACCGTTATCTACCGGACCGAATAGCAACGCGGATTTTGGTGCCTTATGTAGGTGCCACTTAAATGCCTGCGCTTCTCTCTGATGCTCCGAAAACGGACGTTAGAGGGAACTGAAACATCGCCGCACGGGACGCTAGTTAACACTACAGTTGGCAGCAGCTAACGTTAGCCTACGGTTAGCTAGCAGCTGCCGGAGTGAACACGGTTACAATTCTGACAGCTAAATGGTGTAAAAGTGTGTCTGTATTTCACTGGAGAGGATTCTAACACCAGACTGTAGCTGCCGTTGTCTGAAAAACACAGAAGAGATGTGTCACCTTTTTCAGCCCTTCTGAGTTTGCAGGTATGATTTTAATATAACATTATTATAGTTATATGATTTTGTCCTAACATTTTGGGGTTAAGCTGTTGTCCTTAATGGCAAGGACCCCTTAACTTAAAGTGAGATGTAGCAGGGACCCCCTACTACATATTGTATGAAATTAAGTTGCATATTAAACTGGGCTTACAATAACTGTTAGGGCTACCTAAAGCGTTCTTACATACCCTTTTTTCATAAGCTATTAAAATATTAATTGTTGGCATGATTTTATAAATCATATTTTAATGGTACATACTGTATGTGGCAATCAGTAAGCCTATCATCAGTGGGAATTTATATTTTCTAATAATATGTTGGAATTATGTTAAGACATTTTAATTTTAAAAGACTCAAAGATAATAAAAAGACTCAAAAATTTACAATAATTTGGAGGCCCCCCTGCAATGACTCTGAGGACCCCCTGTCGAAGATCTCTGCCTTACATTACTTTTACTTTTATACTTTAAGTAGTTTTGAAACCAGTACTTTTACACTTTTACTTAAGTAAAAAGCTTGAGGTAATACTTCAACTTCTACAAAAGTCTTTTCAAACCCTAGTATCTATACTTCTACTTGAGTAATGAATGTGAATACTTTTGACACCTCTGAATTTCACCCACCCAATTGCACGCCTTCATCGTACACCGGTTAGCGAAAATTTGCCAAACAAAATTGTCACTCATCTGGCGATAGCGATGTGCTTTCCTACTTTGTGAAAAGGGCGTGTGAATTCAACATTTCGTTTGTAAGGTATTTTATTGTGTAACCTCTCAGTTGAAGGTTAAAAGGAAGTTACAGTAAACATAGAGCTTTTATTGTGACGGGAAAACCGGAAGTGAATAAAGAGTGGTATTTTCTGACTGTTGACTGTGTTGGGGTGGAATAAAGTGAGACGTGCAGTGCCGTCTTACCTGTTTATCTCACCTGTTGCACCAAATTCTGTGACTGACTGTCGAATTTTGTGACACTAGAGTGCGCTGTTGTATTGGAGTCGATGACTGTACTGAGCTGTACTGACACACTGACGACGCACTTACGCGAATAACGTAAGCTCATAGAGGACTAAAGACATATGAACAGTCACATAGTTTGGTAGGCCTACTGTCAAATTATGGTACCAGCTGCAGAAATTGACTGATACACACATAAAACCATCTCAGGTGACTCCTCTTACTTTCCCATGTTAAACCAAACAGCTTTCATCACTCATGTGAACAACAAAGAGAATTGTGTAGAATTGATTAATTAATTTAAAAAAAAATGGATGAAATGTTATTTGCGTAAGTGCCTCGTCAGTGTGTCAGTAGCTTACGCCTCCAAGACTGTATGGGTACTACAGCTCAGTACAGTCATAGACTCCAATACAGCAGCGCCCTCTAGACTCACAAAATTCGTCAAAACACAAAATTGGTTAAACATGGGGCAGAGTCACCTGAGATGGTTTTATAGTTTTATGTGTACGTATCACTAAATATATCTGTATTCGAATTTCAGTAAGTAGGAATATTTCTTTAGTATCCCGTTCATATGTCTTTGCGTAATTAAGTGCCTCGTCAGTCTTCTTATATGCTGTCTATGGCAGAGATCTTCAACAGGGGGTCCGGGACCACTAGGGGGTCCTCAGAGTCACTGCATGGGTGCCTCCAAATTATTGTTGAATTTTTGTTTTGTTGTTTTTTCAAAAATTAAAAAGTCTTTACATGAATCCAATATATTATTAGCAAATATAAATCCCCACTGATGATGGGCTTACTTGCCTATAGGTTACGCTGTCAGTAAGGTAGCCATCCACAGATACAGTTAATCCCAAAGGATTCACTGTGCCACATTTATGTTGAGAATTAAAATATTATTTATAAAATCATGCCAATAATTATTATTTTGATAGCTTAGTATTCTATGCACTAAAATGATAACTATAAAGGCTTTAGGCTGCCCTACACATTATTGTAGGCCCAGTTTAATATCCAACTTCATTTTAAACAATATATGTAGTAGGGGGTCCCTGCTCCGTCTCTCTCTCAGTTAAGGGGTCCTTGACTTAAAAAACGTTGAAGACCCCTGGTCTATGGTGTCAGTACAGCTCAGTACAGTCATTGACTCCAATACAACAGCGCCCTCTAGAGTCACAAAATTCGACAGGTCACAGAATTTGGGGCTGCAGCGAGATGAACTTGGAATTTGGTGCAACACCGGCATTGGAAGCCCGTGTCTTTATTTGAAGGCCAAACCTGAGTCTAGACGATATAAGAAACCCTTGGTTGCACATTTAACTATTTCAGAGGCTGTGGACGTTGTTTACTTCATTAATGTGTTTACTGTGTTTACTGTGTTAATGGACTGAGGATGGGAGTAGGATTCGGTTCGGTTTTGGGTTCTGCAGAATCTTAACCAGTGGATTCGGTATTCGGCCGAACCCCAAAAAATCTGGATTCGGTGCATCCCTAGAAAACATGTACATAAAATATAAGAAATAGAAAAAAAATAGAATTAGTTAAAATAATAATAGTAATAAAAAACATATTTACACAATAAACACCCTTTATATAAACAGACAGTATATAAACACAGAGATGAATAAGGTGCAGATGAATAGAAAGGACATATTGCACATTTGGAGGTAACAAAGTGTGATAAATACTTGCTGATGTTGCATTAAAGAGTCTGACTGCTGCTGGAATGAAGGAGCTGCTCAGGGAACTCCCAGTCTCATGTAGGGGGGGGGGTGAGAGGTGTTGGCCATGATTGATGCCAGCCTGGCTAACATCCTCCTCTCCCCGACCTCCTCTATGGTGTCCAGAGGGCAGACCAGAACAGAGCTATAGTCCTCTTCACCAGTCTGTTTAGCCTTTTCCTGTCCCTCTCTGTGCTCCCAGCTCCCCAGCAGGCTAGGCTACTGCATACAAGATTGCAGACGCAACCACAGAGTCATACATGTTTTTGACAGAGTCCTGCACACACCGATTATGTGATATTGTGATAAGTTTTTGTATTGTTGTTCTTTGCCATTTCCTACGACGGAGCATGAAAGCCACAATAAAGGGGGAATAAGGAGGAAGATTTTTTTATTTATTTTGCATTTCGAGAATAAATTCGAAATGTCGAGAATAAAGTCGAAATGTCGAAAATAAAGTCGACATGTCGAGAAAAAACTTGATAGGCTATTTCAAGAATCGGACTTAACCAAACTACTATGCCTAGTCTTCTACAAAATGCATTGAAGGCCTATATGAACTCGTGAAATTATACTTCAGAATCGGTTTTAATAACAAGGAAATGTTTCATATTTTAGCGCATAAACACAGTATGGTGATAAATTGATTAGGACTTTGAAGAGATTGTGCCGAAAATTGCGTCTGTTCAGAAGGAGAAACCACACTAACTTGGAAGAGGTGGCCGTGTATTCAAGGCTGCAAACTGAACTAACTTGTTATGGACAGGTGCAAGGGTATCGATGGATAGCCTACGGGCAATAGGCTACAGAGAGGATATGTTGTATAACAAGACACAATAAGACAACTGATCAAATTGTTTGATCCTGAAGGAGTTGGGCTCAGGCGAGAGCGCTGCACTCCAAGTCAGTGAGGACTGGCCATCTGGAATTTGGGCAAATGCCAGAAGGGCCGCCCCGGTATTGTTCCCTATGGGCCACTACGGATAATGTGTCTTTGGTAAATTTCGATAAGTTATTTTATGCATGCAGCCACAAATATTAAAGATTGTAGCCTACTGTAGCGAGGTGCGTGGAAAGATACACTAAGGCAGAGTTCCTGATTTCCAAGCTAGGTCATTGACAAAAATAGGGCCGGTGTGTAGCAAATGCCAGGACCGTTTTTTATCCCAGTCCGTCACTGCCCATGTAGCCTATATCTATGATGTTGCCTACATGGCAGCTGGCATATGGAGGACAGTCGCTCTAATATGATTAAGTGATAAGGAGTTGAATTTATTCTCATCATTTCAACTTTCATCTCGAAATTTCGACATTATTATCGAAATGGTAGTTAAACTTTATTCGTCATGTTGACTTTATTCTCGACATTTCGACTTTATTCTCGCCATTTCGACTTTATTCTCGAAATGCAAAATAATTATAAAAAATCTTCCTCCTTATTTTTTTCTCACTTTCCCTTCTTTTGGTATGCCTCTGTAAATAATCATGATGATGATGCTAAGTGAGAGGTATCTGATGATGACCCTCATGTGGCACTGACACTCCAGACCCCCGGCCGACTTCAACTGACCCAAAGACGACTCGGCGACCTCTGAACATGTAGCTAGCAACTTGAGCGGATGGATTTATGGATCATGAATCAGCTTCATAAAGACGAATGGAGGACGTTATGAGGTCAGCCAGAGGCTGGACTGCATGCCACACAGCAGCCTCCCTCCGTCCTTAGGCAATAATCATCCGCGGCACTATCCACTGTGCCGCAGATAGACAACAAACACACGGTTCCTGTGTCCCGTTGCTAACTCACAGCTAGTTTATGCTAACGTCTGTACAGCTGATACTTTGGCTGTTCGGGGCGAATAAACAAACGACCCAGCTGTCACATTCACCGGAATGACGCTAGGCGAAAAGTCTGCATCGCCGTGAGAAGGAATATGGCGTTTGATATCGTTTTTGTTTGTGTTTCGGCAAATAGACGGTTGCAGGTGGACTGGTGTTTACATGGTCCGTGGGAGCTGGAAGTCCGCAGGTTTGTCTTTGCCCATTGTATTCATGAACATTTCCACATTGCAGTGCTAATGTAAACTCTAAATATAACTGTACATTACATAACAGTTGGTTATCGTTGTATGCTTTTTACTTTGACCGTCCGCTGTGTCGCGACTGCAGTGCTTTGATTTGTCTCATACCTGCAGATATACCGCCTCAGTGGATGCCATCTGGGAAGAAGAGGAGGAACCTTCTAGATACAGACCAGCTGAAGGGACATCTTCTCTGAGCTGAAGCTCTGAGGTAGGACATGCTTTCTCTCAGGAGTAACAGCTGCTGATCCTGCTGCCTCTGATCACTCAATGCGTGATCTCACTTGTAGGAAGTTCCATTCACAAAAACCTACCTTTCACTCTATTGTTGTCTTTTATTTAGAGGCAGGAATGAGACTGCCCTACTGCTGAGCTCAAGATGAGAGAGTGGTGGGTTCATGCGGGTTTGAGCTGCATCCCGCTGGTGGCCGTCTCCCTGCACATCCCGCCCCCTCAGCTGTCACCTAGCTGCCCTGCAGAAGTGGCATAGTGCCGGGGAGGTGTTCCATTTCAGAGGCAGGGAGATCTTCTACAGAGGTAAGAGAGAGACTCAATGCACAGTAGTATTGTTAAATACCCCCATGGGTTGGCAAGAGTGTTGTAATGGTATCCAACTGTGACTATATGGCTGACAATAGTTATTGTTTTAATTATCCTTTCAAATTATGAGTAATGGTTTAACTTAATAAATAATATATATAGTGTCAAATAATATATAGTGTCAAATACTTGTCAGTTAATTGTCACTTAAATAGTTGATTAATTTGCGAGTCATCTTAGCTTCAAATGTGACTTTTTTTTTCTGTCACCGCACATCGTCACACATACACATACACACATTAATGCCAGCAGTCACATTTTATACTTCGGATATTAAAAAATAAAAATTGTTCCTTTTTGTTACGTAACTGTGCCTTCTTTGTGTTGTGAACGTATCTGCCTCTGTGCCTAACGTATCTGCCTCTGTGCCTATACAATGTATAGTATACATACGTGCATTTCTCTTTTCTCCAGATTCCTATGGGGCTTTGGGAAGCTCCGATGTCGTCGTTCTGCTCCATGGCTTCCCCACCTCCCGCTTCGACTGGAACAAGGTACCCACTGCACACGCTCGGTAGCTAATTCAACACACCTCAACACCACTGGAAAAATCGAGGGCCTTTATGTGAGCAAGCCAGAGACTTTTTCCATACAGATCTGGGAGCCACTCACTCAGCGCTTCCATCGAGTCATTGCACTGGACTTCCTGGGCTTTGGCTTCAGCGACAAGCCAGTGAGTAAAATCTGGTGTCAGTTTAAGTGTCTTTATTTTACAGATTAATTTAGTAAATCATGTTTCTGTGGTTTCCTGCTTGGTGCTCTGTTACTGTACTTACCCGTAACTGATTTTCTCCTGTGCCTGACCATCCCAGGGTCCCCACAGGTACTCCATCTTCGAGCAGGCCAGTGTGGTGGGGGCCCTGGTGGCTCACTTGGGTCTGAGCAACCAGCGAGTGACTCTGGTGTCCCATGACTATGGAGACACTGTGGCCCTGGAGCTGCTCTTCAGGTATGTGCATGTGCCAGTGTATTTATGTAAATGTTCAAAAACAGAGTAAAATGATGAATTGCTGACCGCCCTTCCCTCTCTGTTGTTATTTATTTTTTTTACTCATCATGCACCCAAACCAGGACTGACCAAAACAGCACAGGACACCTAAACCAGGACTGACCAAAACCGCCCAGGACACCTCATCGTTGACAGTGTCTTTCTAATGGAGGTACAGTGCAGTCTGTACAGTACATTCTGTTGTCTTTGGTCATGTTGTAGATGGCCTCTTTTCAGCACCAACAGAAGGGATTTCACATTCTGTAATCAGTGAGGTAGAAAAAGAATACATCTTTCATAACAAGACCTTCTAAATTGTGAGGATTTTCTGCTTTTATATCATTGTAAATTCATCCCAAAGTCACGGTCAGTGCTGACTCTTTTATTTCCAACAGGATTATTTCCAGAAACCCATTACCCACGTTTGCTGCAGAAGGTGAGTCACCTTTTGTTTTCTTCATCCTACTCTTCAGCTCATGTGGAATCACGTAATGAAGACTTTAAAAGGCAGAATTTGGTGTAGCTGTTTGGCTGTCAGAGTTCTCACCGAGACATTTCTGTTTTGCCTCCAAAAGCTTCTGAAGGACTCTAGTTTTCTGATTTGCTGCAGGGTTGCGCGGCAGTGTGGGAGCGTCACTAAAACGGCCCATTTGCGCGATGTCCTGTTCTGTTCTGGACAATTCAGCACAGGTAGACTTCATATTTCACAGTTAGTGTTTTCCGTCAGATCGTTTATTGAGCTTGGTGTTTCAGCTTAATGTCACAGAGAAAGAGAGAAAGAAAAGAGACGAGCGAGACAGATCGACTGCGCTTTGTCGTTTGGCAAACATTTAGCTGTTAGACAAACTCCTGAGCAGTTCAGTGGTTGTGTTTCATGTTTTAAAACTTTCTTGTGGCAGCGATAGAAGCAGTACAGTTTCCTGTTTCCTGTACGGGACCCTCACGCCGCCTCCAAACCGACTGACAAGTCTGATTGCCGGTTACACGATTGGCCACCGCAGCGTGACGGGGTTGCGTTTCTCCAAAACTTGATTCAGTCTCAACTTTTCGCCGCAGCACGCTGCGTTTTTTTTGCACGTTCCCCCTGCGGCAATTCAAAATGAATGGAAAGACTTGCGGTTTTGTGTGAATGCCCACTTAGCCATGGTTTCTGAGCTGGTTCTTCAGAAGGAAATAATGTGGCCACCCTCCAGATATAAGTGCTTAAATCAAAAACTGGTTGGTTTACCAGTTAAATATATGAAAATGTAGACCTCATATCCACAACTTGTATTTGACTATTATCCTCCAATTTTAAACCAAGCCACCGTCCTTAAAGACTTGTCTTTTGTAACACTCCTCTATTTCTCAGTGTTCCATGATCCATCTTTTCCTCTATATGACTCTCTCTTATCCCTCCTTGACTTTCAGCGCACATGATCTACGGACCCCTGGACCCAGTCAACCCTCATCCTCAGTTGATCGGTCTTTACCAGTGAGTGCCCCCGCCTCTGATACTTAACCCTGGTTGAGATTATCTGCAGTACGCTCATCTCCTGCCGGCAGATCTTTGTTCAGCTCATTTGCTGGATGTAAATTAGGAAGAATTGCAGGGATAATTGCGGTTTTACAGATAATCTGAACTCTTTTCTCATTTTCTGCTGTTTTCTGTGATTTGACCTTAACAACATGAAGTAGTCTCCATAAAGCATGTTGTTTGGTTCTGAAATGTGGACATCATTTTAAAATAATGTCTGCTGCAATTACAAAAAATTATTCTGTATTTTTTAATTATTATTTCAAATTTCTTTACTTACTTTTTTTTTTTTGTTGCTTGTCCTGCTGCCTCGCTGTCAAATAGATGTTAAGCCATTCTCTTAGTGTGAGAGAGATGGTGTAGTGGTAAAGGAATGGCCTGGGACTGAATAGGTTGGTGGTTCTAGTCCTGCTCAAGGCTGAGACTGAAATTAACCAAAAAAAAGTCATTTTTTGCCTAAAAAAGTGAAAAAAATAATATTTTTTTTCCTTTTCCACATTTTGCCTGGCTCCTCTATCTCCTTCCCACGTTCCCTGTCTCCGTCTCCATCTCCATCTCTCCATCCCGGCCACACTTCTCCTACTTTTGGGAATCTCGTTCGTTTAGCGGGTCAACTCAACTCGTTTCACACCATCTTTCGGGATTTTTGTTTCTGGGAATCTCGTTTGTGTCTCTCTCTCTCTCTTTCGCTCCTCTGACTTAGCTCACTTTCCACCAACTTTCGCCGTTTGTATCTCGTTCGATTCAGAGTCCTTCCTCGCAGACCCAGTTCAGTCTTGAACTCGCAACTTTGCCGTTCTAAGGCCCTCGCCTTTCCACTGCACCATCTTTCGCATACATGTCATGACCGGGTTATGTCCGCTTTGATGGTGCAGTGGTAAGCATTCATGAGGACAAACTGAAAAAAGAGATTCCCTGCTGGATTTGAACTAACAACCTGTGGCACAACACATCACTGATATCTCCACTAAGCCACAGTGACGATGACTCAGTAGGTTCAGTTTGTTCACCTGAATGCAGCAGCAGGTGTTCAAGAGGACAGATATAAGAAAAAGTATGTCATAGCTGGATTTGAACCGGGAACCTTCAGAGTCACATACCATTGATAATACCACTACACCACAGCAGAGATGCCAGTGGAGCTTTAGTTTGTTTTTATGAATGCAGCAGTAGGTGTACAAGAGGACAGATTTAAAAGAATAGGTTACAGTAGGATTCAAACCAGGGACCTTTGGAACCATGTACCATTGACTTTACCACTACACCACAGAAGAGATACTCATGCAGCTTTAGGTTGTTGTTATGAATGCAGCAGTAAACATTCATGAGGACAAACTGAAAAAATAATCTACAGGGGGATTCAAACCAACACCCTTTGCAATCATGTACCCAGAACATTGCCTCTTATAAGAAAAAAAATAAAAATAAAATTGGCCTTGGCTGGGGATTCAAACCAAGAACCTTCGCTATCCTGCACCAATGCCATTGCCTCTACACCACCATCAAAGGACTGCAAGATGAGTTCATCTTTGTCCCAAAGAATAATCACTAGTCAGAAATGTTGAATATTTGGTTTAAACTGGGTTTTCTACTTATTGTTTGAGTGAAAATAATGCCACATTACGCAACTGTGTGCCAAAGAAAGTTTTTCTCCCAATTTATAAAAAAAAAAATAGAGTTCATAAATGGTTTCAAACCAACAACCTTTGTAATGCTGCATGCATAACTTTACCACTACACTATCATCAATTCACCGCACTGGCTTGTCGTCTTTGTCCTAAAGTATAATCACCAGTCAGAAATGTTGAATATTTGGTTTAAATCTGGGTTTTTACTTATTGTTTGAGTGAAAATAATCCCACATTACACAAGTGCGTGCCAAAGAAAGCTTTCCTTCAGTTTATCAGAAAACTAAAAAAAAATTGGTCATAGCTGGGGACTCAAACCAAGAACCTTTGCCATTCTGCACCAATAACATTGCCTCTACACCACCATCAAAGGACTGCAGCATGAGTTCATCTTTGTCCCAAAGAATAATCACTAGTCTGAACTGTTGAATATTTGGTTTAAATTGGGTTTTCTACTTATTGTTTGAGTGAAAATAATGCCACATTACGCAACTGTGTGCCAAAGAAAGTTTTTCTCCAATTTATAAAAAAAAAATAGAGTTCATAACTGGTTTCAAACCAACAACCTTTGTAATGCTGCATGCATAACTTTACCACTACACTATCATCAATTCACCGCACTGGCTTGTTGTCTTTGTCCTAAAGTATAATCACCAGTCAGAAATGTTGAATATTTGGTTTAAATCTGGGTTTCTACTTATTGTTTGAGTGATAATAATCCCACATTACACAAGTGCGTGCCAAAGAAAGCTTTCCTTCAGTTTATCAGAAAACAAAAAAAAAAATTGGTCATAGCTGGGGACTCAAACCAAGAACCTTTGCCATCTTGCACCAATAACATTGCCTCTACACCACCATCGAAAGACTGCAACCTGAGTTCATCTTTGTTCCAAAGAATAATCACTAGTCAGAAATGTTGAATATTTGGTTTAAACTGGGTTCATCTACTTATTGTTTGAGTGAAAATAATGCCACATTACACAACTGTGTGCCAAAGAAAGTTTTTCTCCAGTTTATAAAAAAATAAATATATAGTTCATAACTGGATTCAAGCTAACAACCTTTGTGATGATACATCAAGAACTTTACCTCTACACCACCATTTAATCACTGCAATGTGCAGTTGTCTTTGTCCCAAAGTATAATCACTAGTCAGAAATGTTGAACATTTGGTTTAAATCTGGGTTTCTACTTGTTTGAGTGAAAATAAGGATACATCACATTAGTTTGTGTCAAAGAAAGTTTTCCTTCAGTTAGTTAGAGGTCCACGGCATGAGGGTTTGCGGGTACTTTCCTTTCACACCATCCACACCAACCTACTTACACACCAATCTACTTAACCGGGGCACACCGGACGTGAACGCCAGTCTCCTGGGCGAAGGGCTGATGCATATTTGACTCTGCCACCTCCTCCGTTAGGGGCTGTTGGGTTTAGGCAAGAAAGACATTTTCCCTGAAATGCAGGACACTGAGTGTAAAGCCTCTTAATGAAGTGGACCTCATGAGTATTGAACTCACAAGCATTGTGGTCTTCTAACGAGCGTTCCGTCACTCACGTCAAATACTTGACACAGTAGTGTAGTGTACACTACTGTGTCCAGTATTTGACTTTTCGCTTTCAGTTTTAGACTTTGAAAAAGAAGTGCACCTAGGAAGGACTGAACCCTCAACCCTCCAGTTTTCATGTGCCTTTAACCTCCACCTTATCTTGCTGCTCTATATGCAAAGCTCAGCAATGCTTTGGTTGGAAGTTGTATTTATCGTTCACATTTCAGAGGAGAGAAGTTGAAAGAGTGTCAAGACAAAAGCAGGATTAGAGCCTTCAACCTCAGACAGTTGAGCCAGTAGCTTATCTCACTAAGCTACTTCTAAGGCTGGGGTTTCAATTTTTCGTTCTATTATTTGTTATTCACACTTTGTCCTTGTAGACTAATTGATTTCATGTGACAAATACAATTGATTGATTGATCGATTGATTGATCTGGTAATTGACCTGTCAATTGGTTGATTAATGTATTAATTGATTGGTGAATTTGTTGATTACTCAATTGATTAATTAGGAATAGCTCACTGAGATAAATTGCAGACTCAATAATCTGAGATTGAAGGATTGAATTCCACTTTTGTCTTGGCAGTTTTTAATTTCTCTCCTCTGTAGTGTGAACAATAAATACAACTTCCAACCTTGTCTCAATTTCTAGGGACCTTCCTTTCATTCTAGGTCTAGAAGGTATAGCCTTCTATGTGTTTATTTCTCTGGCTATGCTTTCTGTTTATGTGTCTGTTCCTCTGTGTAAGAGGGCAGCATGTGGCTCAGAGTGTTGGGAGTTTGGCCCTTTTCCCCGAGATTGCCGGTTCAATACGGGGCCTGGTCCTCCCTGTGCTAAATCCCGAAATGCTCTGGTTTGATTTTGTACTTAATGTTAACATTACTGAACTTAATATTTAGTGCCCCTCAAAAGGATCAAACTCACAACCTTCTGAACAGACCACAAGATATTCATTGCTCTGAGCTATTTGTGAAGCTGGAAAAGTAGCAGTTCAAGGTTGTATTTATTGTTCGCATTGCTGAGGAAACACTCCAATGACAGATGGGTTTTGATCCAGCAACCTGGAATTGACATGCCAGCTACTTATCCTGATATCCAAGTTCTTGCATGCGATGGTGCCATCAAACTCTGCTTGGCTCCTGTAGTTTGCGGTTCAGGTTGGGGTCAGACCCACAAACACAACTGCATCAACAGAATTAAGGCTTTTGTTTAGTTTCAGTGAAGCATTATTCTCCAATTCCTCTGCCCAATGGTTTTGGTTCTTAATGTTTATTCAATTCATTGTTTGTGGTTTGTATGTTTGGTTCCATTCAAATCATATAAACTGGCTCATGCACTCCGGTTTTCTCATCTGTAATACATATTTTTAGAGTGTGTTAGAGTGTATAAATTAGTGGACAACTTGTGTTTAATTTCAGTATTTGCAGACAATGATTTACATTAATGGAATTAGTCCATTAACATCTATTGTAACAACACAGGTTTTTGCACCACCTTTTAACAAATCCAATTCCCTGTCGATATGTTTGGAAAAAAGAAATGATCAACAAAACACCACTTGGACAATTTCTCATTTAGCATTTATGAAAAAGAGGAGGCATTATTACATAACAGTCCATATATAATTTTGTATGATAAAACAAATGGTCAAAAATAATTAGGTTACATCTAATCAATTATGAGTACAGTAACAGGAATATTCCATATATTAATGACAATTTGTTTGCTTTATTACTGTGCAAAACAAAATATACATATCTACTGAATGTGTGAGAAGTACAGTATCAGTGAATGGGCCCACGTAGTGACACAACGCTCGTTTTACATAACTAATCATATGACTGACAAAACAACTTAATGTTCCTATAAATACTCCTGTTTGACGATGAATTCCAACAAAACAAGTTATCAACAGTAAGATGCTATGTTTTTAGTCATTTTCTGGTGTGTCTGAGCCAAATATTACTTATTGATATGCAACGTCACCAACCCAGGTCTTATAATAATGTGTCCCCTTTGGAAAACTAGCTGCAAATATTGTATCAGGGGAAAAACAGAAATTAGAGAAAAATCAAAGAAACAGGAACATTTGATTGACAAGAATTTGTTAAACATAGACAAATAATGTAATAGCTCGTAATATGGTGGATTTAATCGTCACCCCTGCCTCATCTAGGTCAAGTCGCATCACAAGGCTGCTACGGAGGCTCTTAGTCAAATCCACGGTTTCATTCATCAGTCAACACATGGTATTGTCAACGCATATGAGGGAGATAACAAGAGGCCTGCCAGAGGCCACGCTGCTCCTTAGAACTGCCTGGACCAACATCACCATGTAGCGCTAATAAAACAATACCGATTCAATGTGTAGGTCCACATGTGATCAATGAGTTAAAAAAAAAAAAAAAGGAAAATTCCACCCTCAAATCATTTTTTGATAATTTCCCAGAATGCCTTTTTTTTGGCAACTTGAATGAATAATGAGTAGTACTGTGACTATCTCTGCCTCTTCTGGGATTTATTTGTCCAAAAAGGTCTATGTGAAATGACAACTACATGAAAGAAAATCGGACATTTGCGGTTCACGTTTCGGATCTACTAAACTCCGTCGTAGCTGCGCTAGAATGATATCAACATTACGCCATGTCAATCCAACAGAATAAGACCACCCAGCCAAATACCATAAAAGGACCCAGAGGTGCAAAAATAAATCACCAACAGCTGTTTATTACCAGTTCAGAGTGGATTTCACCTTTAAATCTGGACCGAATTAAACCACCTTTTGTTTTCAAAGGTGTGTCTCCTCACCAGACACAGCATACTCATTACAAAGTCCTGAATTTTTATTTTTTACAGCCTACGTGTACCGCGTAGAAAAAAAAGAAAGAAAACATTGTACTTTGAAGCTTATGAAAACCCAACCGATAAACCACACTGTAACCTTTTTTTGCATCATACAACTGTCTCTTACCATATCAAATACAGTCTGTAAAAATGCTGTGAGAAATTCAAGTTTTGTGTGTAGGAACAGAACCCATAGGAGGAGTCCATCCTGGCCCTCTTGTCTCTGGGGTCATAACATCTATTGACATCCGAGTGCAGATACATTGCATTTCGGCTCTCCATCAATCTTTTAAACCACCTTTGGAAATCTGCATCCGAAAAAACAAAAGCAGCTGCTCTATCACTCTCATGTGCAGATGGTTTGATATTCATATTAGTGTCTTACTTGGCTTGTCATATGGCTTATTGTTTTTGGTCTATACCAATGAAGAAAAAGAAAAAAAAAAGGGATTTTAATGGTTTACACTGATTTTCCAACTTACTGCCTCAGGGTTCAGAAAGTTGTATTGCTTCTTGCAGCAAAAGGACTTTTTGCCCCCACCTATTTTGATACTAGAATTAAATAATCTAAAAAACAAAAAAAGTATCCCATTTATTATGCAATGCTGTTTTGTAAGCAGAGTTTAGTATACAAATTGTGCTAAAATCAATTTGTTTACAGTAAAAGGGAGGACTGTACTATAGAAAATAGACTGTACTTGCAGAGTGCTGTCCAATCATTTTGTTATTAGTGAACTTAACAACTCCTGATCACAACTTTTTCTGATCAGATTCTTTCGTAACGCTGTCATGATTATTGAAAATCACGTCGCTCTAAAAACTCTAAAATGACAGCCGAGGATCACATGTGCTTTGACTGCAGACAAATAGTGTGATCATTCACAACATTAGGGTGTGTGACAAAGATGATGTTATTCCAAAACGTTTAAAAAGAAAAAGACATCTACAGCACGTATACACCATCTGCTCTTTCAATGACGAAATGACTAGGCTGATCGACTTTATTTGCATGTAAATCTTTCCAAAAATAAAATAAAAAATCCTTTCCACTTGATTCCTGCTTAACAAATCCCTGCATCGTTTGCAGGAGCAGACTGTTGAATCCATGAGAAGTCCAGTACCCAGGATTCATCGCTACTACTTTATTAACTGCACTTCGTGACACTGCAGAAATGTCCTTAAAAAAAAAATAATTAAAAAACATGCATCCATCCATTCGCTCACATCAGCTGGTTCACGGTAAGGCTGATAGGGAGAAAGTTACAAGGCAAATTACAGGTTGTTTTTTTTTCTGTTTGACCAGGAGGTGGCAGTGATGACGCCATCAAAGTCCCTAAACGGGATCTTGGTTTGATACTGGGAAGGTAAAAAGCTCAGTCAGCTGTGAAGCAGTCTGTGTTCTGGTGGGCAGTGACAGCTGGTGCTGGTGCTGGTGCTGGTGCTGGTGCTGGTGCTGGAGCCCCTCGCCGGTGTGGGTATATCCGTTTTGTACGCCGTTTTTGTTTCGGGGCTGAGATGAGAAGTCGAACACCGTTAGCTCGCGGCCCCTTGGTGCCTGAGGACCGTGTAGACGTTATCCACTTTGCTCAGCCTCTCGAAGAAGGGGATGAGGTCCAGCAGCTCGGTGTCGGACATGTCGTCGAACCACGAGGCCACGGGCACCTGGTCGAAAGGGAAAGTGGTCAGCGACAGCATTGTTGAATCTTTTTTGCAAGAAACTAGTTTGTGTGCTTTAGGCAGCGGTGGGAGAAAGGTTATCATTTTTTTCCCCACAAGCCATCACTCTGATGAACAGCTGACTTCTGACTCACGTGTCAGGTTCAATTCCTGTGCAATGACCCAGCAACACTGTCTCTAATCAGCACCTGTTTACTGGTTCCACTTATTATTTATTCATCATTCTCTATTTCAGAGCTGTTCATACTGTAATATAATACTTATATAATAACATAATACTTATTTATTCCTTTGCACCTTTGCTCCATAATTAAAATAATAATTTATCATAAAAATGATTTACTCCTGCACACTTTATTGCACTACTGCCTCAACCGGTCAATATAGTTTCTGTTTATAGTGTGTATATATTGTTTGTTTTGTATGAGTAAGCATTGTGAGCATTGTAAAATTCAGCAAAATTCCTCGTATGGCAAATAAAGCGGATTCTGACTTCAGCTGGACTTGTAGGCCGTTATATTGTTGGGTAGTTGAATTGAAAATAAAACATTGTATTTTATAAACTACCTGTTTTTGTGTAAAAATCTTAATTTGTAAAGTAACTAAAGCTGTCAGATAGTGGAGTAAGAAGTACAATAGTTCTCTCTGAAATGTAGCGGAGTAGAACTAGAAAGTGGCAAGAAAAGACTCAAGTACAAGTACAAGTACCTCAAATGTGTACTTAAGTGCAGTACTTTGGTAAATGTACTTAGTTACACTCCACCACTGGCTTTAGGAACTTTCTCAGGCAGGGGGATTCATTCCACAACTTGCTGTTCCACCCAAAAGGTACTGTGTGTGTTCAACTCACTGCGTTGTCCGGGTGGAAGATGTAGGAGGCGGGGGAGTTGTCCACGATGATGACCTTGTTTAGATCGCGGCCCAGTCGACTCAGGTCCTTGACGTAATTCCCTCGGTGGAAGACGCAGGACTCACGGAACAGGCGGGAGCGGAAAGCGCCCCACTTGTCCAGGAGGTCGGAGACGGGGTCTGCATACTGCAGCGATAACAAAATAAATAAGGGTGATTGCACCCCTGGTACAATTAGCAGTGTATGCTATTCGTACCCTGGTGCAATTAGAAATAAATGCTATTCATACCCCGCTGTTGCACACAGCAATGTGTTCTATTAATACCCCATCTGGTACAAATATCAATGTATGCTATTTGCACCCCTGTGCATTTACAGTACCTTGGCATATATTTACACACAGTTATCCATACTACTCATGTATTACACCTTTTTGGAATATTATCGCCCTGACAGTCTTACCCTAACCATAACCAATCCCACTCTTCTTGCCTAAACCTAACCAACCCAACCAGAGCAGGCATATTCATGAGTCTTCCCCTACCACCCTCCGTCTAATCCAAAATGAAAAAAACAAGATCACCTCACTGGGGAATTGAACTCCAAACTCCCAGACCAAAGCCCAGAGTCCTAACCACTCACCTATAAGTTTGCCACTTGGTGTCTTCAAGCCTCGGATTGCTAGGTAACCATACTGTATACAAAAAATAGGTAGGCTACTATGGTACTACCTAACAAACTAACGGTTGTATGCTTTCACTGAAGACAGAAAGCGCAACTGTAGTATCCATTTCCGCTAGAAATTCAATTGTTATAAACTTGTGCAGTAATTTACACTCAGCAGCGGGCGGCTGCAGTGCAGTAGTTTCTCACCTTAGCTAAACTGGCAGTGAACAGGACGCACTCAAACAGCTCTCCCATTCTCTTCAGGAACTCGTCGACGTGGGGCCGCTTCAGGACATACACCTGGAATACACAGGAATGTTTTAAACCAGGTTCCTGCATAGCATACATTTAAAACATGTTTAAAAAAAACTAAAACAAAACATGTTTCTACAAACCTTTACTGCCTGAGGAACTACTGTAGGACGCTTTCTTTTAATATAATCTGTGCAAATTGGGACTAATGCAAATTACTCTATCCATATATTAGAATCTCAGGCATTGTAGACTTGCATTGAAAACCAAATAAGATACGTCACCTTCCTAAAATAATTGCCTAAGTCATTTTTTCACGTTTTTCAGAAAACACAAAAAATAAAAACGGCCTAAGTCACATGCTTGACATAGGTAATTATACTAAAGGTGTAGAATTACATGACCTGTTCAACTTGGGATGTAGGCAATTTTACCAGAGGTGGCCAGCACCATGAGGACATGATTTAGGCAAATACATCATTTTTGTTAAGTCATTTTTTCAGGTTTTTCGAAAAAAAATAAAAAATAAAACGGCCTAAATCACATGCTTGACATAGGTAATTATACTAAAGGTGTAGAATCACATGACCTGTTCAACTGAGGATGTAGGCAATTTTACCAGAGGTGGCCAGCACCATGAGGACATGATTTAGGCGACAAAATCATTTTTGTTAAAAAATGACTTAGGCAATTATTTTAGGAAGGTGACGTGTAGATTACAGACAGATAAGCATTTGGCTCCAAAAGTAAAACCCAGGACTCGTTTCTTTGAGGTTTCTCCATTTGTTTTTTTTTCCTTTCTGTGGTGTCGGCGGCTGAGGGTAGCGTTCCTGAACCAAGTCATCCGGAATAGGCTGTGCTTGTCTGAACAAACCTATCCTGGATTACTTGAATCAGGCCCAGACCCACGATATGTCATCCATCTCCACGCAGCCGTCTCCAAAAACCCCGCAGCCGTCTCCAAAAACGCTGACAGCGTCTACTACACTCAGCAATTTAAACCGTGAGAGCCCTGCTATCACACAACCACGGGGGGGAGGGGGGTAGAAGCGCCGTCCTGTTAAGAGGACGGCAGATGACAACAAGTTTACAGTTTGGACATTGTTTGCAGAGTTTATCGAGTGGGGAGTGCGATGCCAACATTACCTGGTGTACTGTTCCATCTATTTCCACAGGAATAATGAAATCGGCATTGTTTACAGGCTGTTGGAATGACAGAAAGAAAAGAAAGAAAAAAAAAAAAAAGAGTTGATTTTTAACAAACAAGATGATTCTACGAAAACAAGACAGAAGATTTTCTACTGCAGGGTGAAAGACAACATTAAATCACAAGAACATCTGTTTACTAGTTTACTGGGAATGGGGGCTTGTTTTACTAAATTACTCACGATAGAAAATATGACTGTGGTATTATTGCAGGAAAGATGCAGGTAGAGACAAACAGTCTGCGGTGTGTGTGTGTGTGTGTGCGTGTGTGTGTGTGTGTGTGTGCGTGCGTACGGAGGAGCAACTGTTTATTTTAGTTTGAGAACCAGCTCGTTTGGGTTTGGCATTCGCCAGCAATGACAGGAATTACGGAAATGTCACCGTCAGAGCAAACAACAACCAGATGTGGAAATGTGGACCTTAAAGTAGTGTTTTTTGTTTTTTTTTACTATTAACATATTTATCTCATGATGTAATGTGATCACAGGGGACAACGATGTGCTTTAAAGCAACTTTGTTCTTAAAAAAAAAAAAAAGCCCAGATCCTATTTCTTAAAAGTCCCTGCGTGATCGAGGAAAATTAAAGGTCCCATGACATGGTGCTCTTTGGATGCTTTTATATAGGCCTTAGTGGTCCCCTAATACTGTATCTGAATTCTCTTTTATATTGACCTTAGTGGTCCCCTAATACTGTATCTGAAGTCTCTTTTATATTGACCTTAGTGGTCCCCTAATACTGTATCTGAAGTCTCTTTTATATAGACCTTAGTGGTCCCCTAATACTGTATCTGAAGTCTCTTTTATATAGACCTTAGTGGTCCCCTAATACTGTATCTGAATTCTCTTTTATATAGACCTTAGTGGTCCCCTAATACTGTATCTGAAGTCTCTTTTATATAGACCTTAGTGGTCCCCTAATACTGTATCTGAAGTCTCTTTTATATAGACCTTAGTGGTCCCCTAATACTGTATCTGAAGTCTCTTTTATATAGACCTTAGTGGTCCCCTAATACTGTATCTGAAGTCCCTTTCCCGAAATTCAGCCTTGGTGCAGAATTACAGCCACTAGAGCCAGTCCCACAATGAGCTTTCCTTAGGATGTGCCATTTCTGTGTCTGTAGCTGTTGAGGAGGAGAGAGGGGGGGGCAAGGTGGAGGGTGGGGGTGTGGCCTTGACCAACTGCCACTTTGCTCGTTTGAAAGTCATGATGTCTCTCTCTCATGGGTGGGAAATATTCTCTGTGCGGGCAAAGCAGAGAAAGGGGAGGTAACCTTGCTCCTTATGACCTCATAAGGAGAAGATTCCAGATCGGCCCATCTGAGCTTTCATTTTCTCAAAAGCAGAGCAGGATACCCAGGGCTCGGTTTACACCTATCACCATTTCTAGCCACTGGGGGACCATAGGCAGGCTGGGGGAATGCATATTAATGTTAAAAAACCTTATAAAAAGGGACATTTTCATGCCATGGGACCTTTAAAGAACACATTGGCAATGCTGGACTTGCAAGTAGCTGGTTGTAATGAAAATTCACCTTAAAAGAGCTGTGAACTAACGTCTCATCCAGATCTATAACCACACAGATCTTTCCAGAGTGTTTTGACTTTGCCGGAGGCAGCAGTGGCTTCACCTGGTTCTGGAAAAAAAAAAAAACACAAAATGATATTTATTTGAACCTAGACACGGCAAAATCCAGCAATACGTGAACAAAATTTGAGAGATGACAAAGTAGAGAAGAAAGTAGGCAGTTACATTCTGGCTTTAACAGCGATGTTATCTTTCCACTGCTGTCAAAACAGGACAAAAATTCAACCGGACGAGACGAAGGTAAACACACCTTGGAGACGGTTCCGTTCTCCTCGACCAGCAGAGGGGCATTGTTGTTGACTGGTGGGGGTTCAGGCTGGTCTCGACGCAGGCAGCAGAAAAGGCTGGAGAACAGGCCTTCGCCCCTGGGCTTCTTGGAGGACAGAGAGGGTGAGGAACCTGCAGAGGAAGAAGAGGTCACCAAGCTGCATTTTCCTTGGGAATACCTTGCACATTTGTAGAGCTGTAACAATTCCAAATTTGACTGTACAATTAATTGTCTCAAAAGTAATCGCGATTAACAATATAATTGTCTATTTCAGTCAAATTAGAAAAAGTTTTTTTTATTCATGTATGACTTTTTCCAGAATCCCAGGATACATCTTTGTGCTATGTCACTGACTACGTTTACATGCACATAATATTCCGGATTTTGCCCTTATTCCGAAAAAGACGATATTCCGACTAAGCTGTTTACATGGCTAATGAAAGTGAATATTCCACTAATATTCCCGTTTACATGTAGCCGTGCAAAACAGGATTTTTTTCAAAGTTTACCAGCGGCGGTGGACTTGTTGGAGCGTGTGAACGCAGCCTCCCTCTTTCATCCCTTCAAACCAGCTCCTTGAAAAGGTCGGCGTACAGATGCGTGTGAATATCCAAAAACCTGTTGATATCCAAGTCTTTGATAATGTTTAAAAGGTAGCTGTGTTTCTCCTTCTTATCGGGTCTGCAGCCCTGCAAACTGCGGTTAAAACCCAGAATGAGCTGCATATTCCGACTGCGCTGTATTCATGTCCAAAGAATGCCTCTAAAACCCGAATAATACCGGAATATCCCACATGTCTTCACCGGAAAATGCTATATTCAGAAAAAGGCCTTACTCGGAATATCCAACCGGAATATGCAGTTTACATTACCTGTATCAAATTCGGAATATTTTCATATTCTGAATAATAGTGGAATATTGGGGTGCGTGTAAACGTACTCAGTGTTCTGTGAGCCAGATAATGTAATAACACAGGTATAGAGCCTATGATGTAAACCACACCTCTTAAATCATCATAAAACGTTTTTTTTCTTTTTAAATGAACATACAATTGACAATTACCATCAACATTCATACCCCTTAGCTTATGTTAGTAATTAATTGCAGTTAAACAAAGAAAAATGTGATTATGTAAAAAAAAAAAAAAAAAAAATTGTGATTAAGACGATTATGTAATAAGTGTTACAGGCCTACATATTTGGCTTACCAAAAATGTTACAATCTCTTTTCTTTTACTTTCTATTTAAGACCTCAGATTCTACATAGCCACTACCAGGACCACTAGGATCCATCTTCAAATTCCCGGTTTTATTTGACCGAAACCCAAATATATTCAGTTTGCGATCACATTTGACAAAGATACAGCTTAATCCTTTCATTTGAGAAGCTAGAGTCGGTGGATTCTTTTTTTTCCTGTAGGTTTTCTGCTTAATTCCTGCAAAGTGCCACCTAACTGATGGTGCCACCTTGTCAGTGAATGTAAGAAAACAGTAAAAACATAACAAAAAGAACATCCAGCAGCTTTCCTCATGCTTTTGTCATGTGCACAAACCCTTCTGGAGTCCCTGCCAAGAGCTCTTGCGTAACTCTCTGATGACGTCAGCAGCAAACAGCCTCAATCACCACCAATGCAAAATTCAGCACTTTTAACAGCATTATAAAAAGGCATCATACACACATCATGAGAACTGGGCAGATATGACCATTCATAAAAGACTGATTGTCAGAAGTCAGCACAATGCATGATAAACACTATATGCCCTTAGCTTATACGGATGTTTTTATCTTCTATTCCTTTTTGTAAATGAAGGTACTTCTTTTTAAAGTTAGCCCTCTTGGCATATAATAAGAGCAGAGCATAACAGCAATAATGATGCACATTGCACACAACAGTTAGCAGGTAATGAAAATAGTCTATTTTCAATAAGAATGTACAACAACAAAATAAAAGTTAACCATTGACAGCAATTTTAGTCAATAAATACTATAAAAACACATATGTACGCTGATGACGATTGAAATTCATTAGCTTGGTATGAAAACCCCAATACTTTGCAACCAAACTGCTCAGACAGTATCAAACCTCTACTTTAGATTCATTCTTGTCTATATCCACGACCTTCCACTTCGCACACGCACACGTTCCACCAAAACAAGTTATCTCCCGAGGCTATTTCGCGTTGCTCCGTGCGGCGGAATGTGCAGCCCGCGGTGATTGTGGTTGGTTTAAAGACATGCCAATAAACCGGAGAACGTTTCTCTCCCATCCCGGAATGCTGTGTGGACTAGCCAGACCCTCCTTCGCAGCGCTGTGGAGGAAGGTCCGGCAACGCCGAGACTAGGTTCATTATAATCCGTGGTGAACAACCCCAAAAATAGCTTGTCTCAAATATTTTTTTTTTTTTCAAAATGTATGTGGCAATGAGTTATTTTTGTCACTCGTTCCTGATTTTTATCTTCATGACGATATCTTGAAAGGTTAGCGGACTAACTGGCTGACCGAGACAACTTCTTAGAGGAAGAAATTTAAAAAAAAAGGTGGTATTAGGGATTTCCGGCTTCACCGTGTCCAGTTTAATGATTTAGCCAGAACATGCGGTTCTTTAGCCATTCCCACTCAAGTTTATGTCTGTCATTGAGATTATTTCTGCTCTCACAACTTGTTTGTCAAGCCGAAACTCCCAATTGCTTCATTTCTCAGTCCCATTAATCTCCGATTAACAAACCTCCGCACTTCTCTGTGTCGTATTAGACTTTGTTTCGGTCTCTTTGTGCACCCTACTCCCCTCTCTCTCTGCGGGTCTAAACGTGACTGTGTTACCAACACACAAACCTCTGTTGTGCGTCTCTCTCGCCTCCATTCATTTGCCTCTCTGCCATTCCCTCCTACTCCATTTGTGGATTCAAACCCCGTCTGACCCTCCGCTGGCCTCTGGCGCGCTCAGGCCAAAACAGGAAGAGGAAACAGACGGATATCAGCGGAGGAAGCTGCTTGCCATCGGGTTTTAGTGTCGCAGGAGTAGGCTTGACATACTATTATCCATTTACGGTTTCTTCTTCATACCGATTTCATAGGCAGGTTCTCAATTCTTTCATGTATTTGAGTGCTTTCTTCCATTTATTTATTTTTTGTCGTAGACAACTCTGATCTCAACTAAGAAAAAGGTCATCCCAAGAATGTAGCCTCATTTTCCAAATACCACCTAAAAGCTATCAACTTCAGCAATAGGAAGTCATTTGTGAATTGGTCACATTTTAGCTGTGAAATGAATAAAAAGGCTCTTATTCAGTCCCTTATGACTTGATCTACTCCCTTATGTCCTTACTCATTGGCCTCTTCGCTCCTTTGTTTCCTTTTTCACTCCCTTGTGCTCTCACTACCTCCCTTTGTGTCCGTATCATTTCCAGCGTTCACTCCCATGTCCTTTTTTGCTCCCTCAGGTTTCCGTTAGCTTCAATATTTATGTTTTCTTTTCATCACACGCCTTTCACCAGAAAAAAAAAAAAGACTAACTGGGTACGTGCCAGGAAACACAGAGCGTGTATTAATTCATAAAAAAGGGGCATTATGTAAATGACAAGGAAGGAGCTTATGAAGAAGCTCAAGCATTTAATTCCCAGCTAAAACAGTGCTCATTGGGTCATTCTTAAAATATGTTTCTACTGTTAAAAGCACCATAGAAGAAGCAGACTTCCACATTTGGCTGCATTTTTAAAAAGGGACGCAACTATTGTTACCTAATTTAACTATTGTTTTGATTAGCGGTTAATCTGCTGATTATTTTCTTGATTAATCTATTGTTTGATTAAGTATTCATTCATGTAATCTGCTGTCATATTTCTTTTTAATAGCTGGAACCAGACATTATCTGGAATCTTTGCTTGAAAAATGACCATAACGATTATCATAAAATCAATCGATTTTTTTTAACAATTTCAGCTTTCGCATTTTCAAATACTTAAATCATACATTTCCAGAGGCTGACACTACGGAAACGGTATTCATCAAAGCTTCTCGGGTCAAATTCAAAATTGGTCTTCCTTTGACGTGCGTTTGGAGGTTTCCAACATGGACACCCAGGCCCTCTACCATGTGCTAAACAGTAGGGGCGTTGAAATTCATCACTGCATCGCGGTGCGGACCTAGACTGTTCTGCACCAAGGCAGTGACCGACCATAATCCATTATATATGTACGGTATGTTCTTTTTTTCGACCGGATGTCCATTACCTAATGCTTCCTTTGTGTTGGCATTTTTAACTCTGGTGGATTTGTGAGGACTATGGTTAACTGCTCCTCAGATCTCTGCAGGGTAAATCCAGACAGCTAGCTAGACTATCTGTCCAATCGGAGTTTTCTGTTGCACGGCTAAAAGAACTTTTGAACGTACACTTGTTCCACCAAAACAAGTTCCTTCCCGAAGCGATTTTCCAGCGGCACCGTGGCTCCATGGCCCGTGACGACTGTGATTGGTTTTAAGAAATGCCAATAAACCAGAGCACGTTTTTTTCTCCCATCCCGGGAATGCTGTGTGGATAAGCCAGACCCTCCTCCGCAGCTCTGTGGAGGAAGGTCTGGCAAAGCGAGACTAATACTGTATGTATCTGACCGTTTGAATTTGTTGATGAAAACCATGTGTAGCAATATCTAATATTGAGGAGGTGACGCATCGTGATGCATCGGGATATCGAATATACTATACTATGCAGTGGAAGACATTGTGCCCATCTTCCGTATTGGTGTCAGCTCTGGGGCATCAAAGCTCTTCAAACTGCTGTATCCCTACCATTATCTCAGCTCTTTCAACTGAAGACAATTTATTTTTTATTTTTTTAAAAGGGCACAATGTCCAAATGCTACAATTATTAACATATATATTGCCTATAAATAAAAGTGTCATACACTGTTATTTAAGAAGTAGCATTTCATTTTGCAGTATTATAAGTTGTGGCTTTTTAACAGCCCTCCAACACATCTGGCTTCAAACGAAGACCAAGCAGTCGCCTGATGTATGATCTAGTGCTGTGTAAAGTCTCTGTGAAGTCTGCTCAGGGCAAAAACATATTTAAAGCTGATTTTCATTTTCACTATACCAACATTATCAACAGTTAAATAATGCAGGAAAAAGCACGTATAGGCTTGAGACAAACTCTTGATTTGTCATATTATAAAATACCAGAATATTCAATGCATCGCTACCTGGACTCCAAGCTAATTTTAAAACAGAAATGCCTACCTGTTAACGTGTTATCTCCTATCGCACAACTTACTGAAAATGAACGGTTCAGTGTTGCTTTATCTCTGCGTGACATTAGTGTGGAATAATTCACACTTCAAGCGCTCGTGATTAGATGCCTTGCCTTATGAGATCATCTTATCAGCCCAGGATCCATTTTTGAAGCCTGACAGTGTGAATAATTTCCTGTAAACGACGTTTTCACTCTTAATAATTTCTGCCTCTTTTGACGGCTGAGCTGAGCTTTAGTCACATCGTAAATTTGGCCGTTTTTCTGTGGCTGCTATGATGTCTGACAGATTCAAACCACGGTATTGACTAAGCTGCCAATATTTTTTTTAAAAAGAATCGCCTTAATCAGTGACAAGAATTCAACTATTTTTAAGGGTTTATTTCTTTCAATCAAACAGCCTGTGAACTCTCATGTGATAATAAAACTCTCCAGTAAACCAGGCTAATGGAACTTTTTAGATTGCTTGGTGAAATTATCAACCTTTCAAGTTTAAAAAGAAACACTCTACTTGCCAAAAGAATACGAAAAGTGCCTCGAGAAGGAGCGGTTTCAGGCAGACTTGTAATTTAGATGGGATAGTTGTACCTGATGTACAATAAGATGCTGATATTCGCCTGACGACCTGATATATGATAAGTACCAGCGTGGTTTGCGGCCGGCTTAGAGAAACTACAACGCTAGAATTAGTGGTAAATGATAAACTGACCCGACAGCAAATAGAATAATGCTGCCCTTTTGTAAATGAGCGGTAAATCACGAACAAACCAAACGCTGGATTTGTCCAGTGACGGTTCGAGTATATTTGCATCTTTCACTTGACGAATCACTCTAAGCCAAAGACACTAAGATAATCTAATAAATATACATCTCAAAAACATGTATAGTCTGACCCAGGGTCTCTGAAATGCAGTTAAAAGAGTCATCATGTCAGCTTATGTGAAGCTGAGTATGGAACAGCTATTTGTATTCGGTCTTTAATGGATGGAGTTCTGAAAGGATTATATAGAAATGATGTTGGATTTCAACATTGCTCGTTGTAGGTTGTAGGAAAAAAAATGCAAATAAAAACAGCCACAATCAGTCGCAGTGATCTCAACTTAACTCGACTTACTCTGTCGGCCTATGAAGCAACAGCTTGTTCAGTCCTGAAGTTGAGAAATGCTTACTTACCGCGCTTACTTACCACATCAAAGATGACCTTGCATGATTAGACATTTATTTGTAGACTTCGTTTTGACAACTAATAGGCTCACGATTATTTTTAACGTTTCACTCATGTGCCAATGTATAGCTCTCAAAAGCTTTAAAAACCACAGATCTGACACTACCAGTACTTTCGTCCACCAGAAAGTTTTGTCGGCGTGGAAGTACAAAAAAACAAAACTGCAAAAGATCCTCTGAACACAACCTGAAACCACAGAGAACTTTATGACTTAATAAAGCTAACAAGTTATTATGTCAGAAACTCTTCAGGCGGGACGAAGAGAACATGCTGTTTTGAGACAGCGGCTGCGTGCCTCAGTGGGGGAGTATGCATGTTCACAAAGTGTGTGTGTGTGTGTGGGGGGGGGGCAAGGTTATGTAATAAATTACGCTAGCACACATTTACAAGAAAGCCACTGCTGGACTTTTTCAGCCGCCCATAATCTATATACTATATCTTTGTGTGTACCGTAAGTCTTTTAATTCCAGACAAAATTCCAATATCACTAACATGCATTAAATGTGACATTATTCAGGCTGGAAGTGACACTGGAAATTGGCCCTCACACTAGCAGCAGTTTCTCAGGGATGATCACTGACAGGTCACTCGGGTTATTCAGTAACCTGCATAAACTCTGTGGCATCTCATTGGTTTGAGTACAGTGGTGGTGCCAGAAATGCATGCTCGTGAAAACAGCGATACATTGACCAAATCTGAATTTCACAGGTCTGTCATTATTAGTTAAGGAGGGAAACAGAGTGGCATTGTAATAAAATAGAAACAGCACTCCGAGCCATGACAGCAAGGAAGAGATATGAGGAGATTAAGGAAAAACACACACAATCTCAGTAAATGAAAAGTAATATTTGATTATCACACTGATGCCATTAGAACACACATTTTTGAGAATATTTTATATTGCTATGCTGCAAATGATATCCCTATAATATTCTATATAGGATTTTAAAGTGGGTTTTTGGTGACTGTGAATATATTTTCTCTTTTATTAAACGTCATTTCCTTTACTTTCATCACAGGCCAAAAGGCCGCAGCCATAATCTATTCAGAAGTGGGAAACAGTGACAGTTGTTGTGCTGGGACTTGTTTTCAGACAACTGTCCCAACAGCGCGATTTCTAAATTGTGCAGAAGTTGTTGCAGTAAAGCAGATTACGGTGCGGTTTCTAAATCGAGGATCGTAAACTCGAAGACTCACAGAGCAGCACAACTTTTTTTTTTTTTGGACATGAACACAAGCGGGGACAAAAAAATAAAAGCCACTTACCCCTCTCTGCTGTGGCTTTATTTCCCTCTTCATCCCGGCTGACTTGGGTGATTATTGAGGACGGATTGTCCATCACATCCAGGTCTGGTCCAGAGTGCTGATCTCACACTTTTAAAGTTAGAGATTGTTCGCTGACTCCGTGCATTTAAAAACCAACTTAACATGTACGACAACGAAGCCGAAGCGCCCCGGGAAACATCGCAACAAGTTGCCTTACAGCACGTCCATTACACCTCGGGTGTTGTTGTCCGCTCAGATAGCCTACCCGCTAAAGTTTGAAGTCTGAAACTTAGACAACATTTGTCACGGAGATGGCAACTTTGATTCAATATGGTGCTCAACTCCGCTCGCAATTTCAAGATACAAACATGGAGGTTTCAAGGCTTCCCATTTCACTTAAAGTGGCGCAGTCAGCGAATGGCTGTGCATAATCACACTCCCTCTCCTGGCGTCTGCAAGTTTGACGATGATCCCTTAAAGTAGTCCGAAACAAAAGTTACTGAAAAGTTAGCGAGTTAGCCGCGCACCGATCGTATTCTAGTAAATATATACTGCTTAAAGACATTTTTACACCATTTACACGGCTAACGTTAGAAAATGGTGTCTACGCCACCTGAACAGGGCTTTACTATGCGACCATAACGTTAAAAGCACCGTATTTGCTACAATTGACCGACAAGTTTATGTGTATGTGTGGGTTAACACTACTTTGGTTGTTTTGTAATAGCCAATGTTAGTGAAAACTTGGCCAACAGCAAAACTTTTTTGTAAAAGTAGCGGCAAAGAAACGCCCAGTTTGGGTCCCTTGAAACTGCCTGGAGTCAGGGAGCGTCGCACAAGTGCCGTCTCTGTCTCTGGTGTATATATTTTTTATCTCTAAAATACAGTAGCAGGAAGTCTGACTGCTTGTGTAGACACTGTTTAAAGGTATTGATAGCTTGTAAAGTAAAGATGGTTTTGTGCAAATAATTTGCTTGTATTTGCCATATCGTAGAATTTGGATGTTTTCCCTACTGTGTGATTATTGTGATGTGTTTATTTGTATCAGAATATTGTTATAATTAGGAAGGATAAACAATAAGTCATGCATTTTCATAGAGGCCTACTGTACATGGGGTGGGCAATATGGATAAAATCCTATGCAATAATAATAATTAATGCAAAAATAATACATATCTTATGTTGCCAGAAAGCAGTCCTGCTCATTGATTTGCAACTTTGTCCATTAATGTTTTACAATTGTAAACAAATGTCTGATGGTAGACACATTTATATTGAGTCACAGTATGTAATACTGCACAATACTGTTGCTAACTTACCTTTTACTTTAAAAGCTTTCTATCACACCTTTGTCCTTTATTTTTTTCCTTTTTCTAACTGTTAGTATTATTTGTGTTGTGTATTGCATTGTGGCCCCGCAAAACAGACATTTTGACTTGAAAAAGTAGGAAAGGCATGGGGTGAAATAATATTTCTAATGCTGGCTGTGTTCCATGTAAGTGTGCCTGTAAACCATGACAGTGAGCCAGCATGAACATTAGCGTCCTGGAGCTGGCACACCTGAATGGAATGAGGCTATTATTATTGGTATTAATTACCGGTGTGCTTAGTAGTCAAACACTACACTCATAAATTAAGCAATTTTAGTCTTCATGTTGGCATTATACTTAATTCAGTTAATACTTAATTTGTCTTTTTTTCAGTGTGAACATAATAAAATGGCCAGAATTTTAGGGGACACATACAGTATTCAGGCTATTATTGGTTGCCATCGGTGTTAAATTCCTTTTGCATTGTGTTTTGCAAGCAAACAAACTAAAGGAGTTAACACTCAAGCGTTTGAATGAACTGCTTCAGCCATATTGGTTGTGTTAGAGGTTCCATCAGGGGTCCTTGAGGTTTCCAGGTGATCCTCAGCAAAACAAACTGCAGTTTTGCTCACAAGCGGGGGACTGAACAATGGTGTTAAGTGTATGAATGCATTCTTTTTGCAGCAAACATCTAAAGAATTAAAAAATGTTATCAAAATTTGGAGCCCTGAGCCCCAAACTGCATTCCACAGAGAGAGAAGCAAGTTCATTTTCCCAATTGTATCAACAGTTTATTACATACTATCTCATAAAAACATCTTAAATTTTCCCCCACATATAAACACCGCAAATTGGTACATTTACAAATCTTCAACCGTCCAAATTCATACAAAAAGGAACACTGTGATAGAGCAATACACAAGACGTTCTATTATTACAAGGACCGCATGTACTGTGTGTATGCATGTAGAAATGTATGCATGTTTGTAAGAATCTATATGCATCTGTGTTGTTGTAAAGTCCAAATATTGCAGTAATATGTTTGCTTTGTTCAAAGAATTCATCAATTGTGAATTAGTACCAATAGAGACACATTTACAAGATAAATATTTTGGATATTAATCCGATTTAGGCACTGACTGGGTGATCACGATTTAAGCAACCTGACCAACTGTTGGGTAATACTAAGAAACCACAGCAATTTACCATTGTATGACTTTTCCAAGTAAAACGTTATCTACATTATGGACTGCTGTTCATAGTTTATTACAGTTAGACTTCAGTTTTAACCACAGAACAAGAAGTTTTACCATAAATTCCTAGCTCACCCTACAATAGTTCGTTTCTACTGTGAATTTTAACACCAATCACAAAGACACTCCTTATTTTCATTTTTTTTTACCTTGATACTAATTCGAAAAGTAAATCAAAATGCTCGCGCGCACGCACACACACACACACACACATGCAAATAAATTAACATGAAAAAAGTAAACAATTTTAAGAAAAAAAATATTTTTGGTTTTGAGTTTTAAAATGTGTAAGTAAATGCAAAAAATTAATTAGCAGCTTAAATCATGGTACATTCACATGAGTTGTTTACTACTAAATTTAGTGACATAAACAAGGTAACGCAGTAAAAACGCTAGTGATACACATGTTCCAGGCTGATCGTGCAGAGTGGAGACCAATGTTTATCTAAACCAAATATTAATGTGCAATTTCAAAATCCACAAGGTGACAGAGAAATTGTGCAATCAATCAAAGAAAATCAAAGAACATCCTGTGTCCTTTCAGCGGATTAACCGTTTCTGAGCAGTTTCTGAAACACGTTACGGCTTCTTGTTCTGTTTCTCTTTGTGTTTTTGTTTCATCTCAGAATCCTTTAAGTGTTGCATGTTAAAGTATCCCAAAATAACACATGGACTCCTGTCTTTTCTTTGGATATTTAAACTATATCCAGCTGTCTGCCCAGCCCCTGTGCCTCTCTAGGCAGGCTGACATTTTTCATGCAGTGGCCGGTGGTTTACAGAGGTGTTATTTGGCAGATCCAACTCTGCAAACTCATGTGTGGTGCTGCATTTTCACCGTCATCTCACTTCGGGCTGGGAACATGCGGTGCAGTCACAGATGCCGGAGACTGGGGTGAGCTCTGGTAGGTGCGCAGCATCACCTTGTGCTTGGTAGCGCCCTCTGTGCGCCGGCATTGTTGTTCCACCAGGAACTCTTTGAGTCGGCTGGAAGTGAAGGTGAGCGTCTGTCTCCTCAGCTTCATAAGGTAGGAGTCCTGCAGCCAGGCTTGTGTGAAGCAGTCTCGTGAATTTGGACGGGCCCTGGAAATGCACACAGAAATACACAGAACCTAAGAGTTTATATTCTTTTTTTTAACAGGACGTGTAATAATCCAATTTTGTTGGCACTCACCATGGGTAACTGCTCAACATCTTCTTGAGAAAGGCGGAGGCACTTTGGGACACATTTGGGTACAGTTTTGTCGGGTCAAACTTCGCCATTAGAATTTTGGATTCAACTTGTAGAGGGTCTTTATCTTCGAAGGGCAGTCGACCACTAAGCCTGGTTGTAAACACAGAAAAAAAACAAGGTTTGGGAGGATCATTCAACAATGTAATATTTAATCAATTAGCAAAATGTGGCACCTACTTTACAAATTATAAAATAATGTACTTATTGATTGAGCTCTTGACACATTACAAGACACATTAAAGGTCCCAAGGCATGAAAATTTGTATGTTTAAGTTTTTTAACATTAATATGAGTTCCCCCAGCCTGCCTATGGTCCCCCAGTGGCTAGAAATGGTGATAGGTGTAAACCGAGCCCTGGGTATCCTGCTCTGCCTTTGAGAAAATGAAAGCTCAGATGGGCCGATCTGGAATCTTCTCCTTATGAGGTCATAAGGAGCAAGGTTACCTCCCCTTTCTCTGCTTTGCCCGCCCAGAGAATTTGGCCCACCCATGAGAGAGAGACATCATGGCTTTCAAACGAGCAAAGTGGAAGTTGGTCAAGGCCACACCCCCACCCTCCACCTTGCCCCCCCCCTCTCTCCTCCTCAATAGCTACAGACACAGAAATGGCACATACTAAGGAAAGCTCATTGTGGGATTGACTCTAGTGGCTGTAATTCTGCACCAAGGCTGAATTTTTAGACTTCAGATACAGTATTAGGGGACCACTAAGGCTTATATAAAAGAGACTTCAGATACAGTATTAGGGGACCACTAAGGTCTATATAAAAGAGACTTCAGATACAGTATTAGGGGACCACTAAGGTCTATATAAAAGAGACTTCAGATACAGTATTAGGGGACCACTAAGGTCTATATAAAAGAGACTTCAGATACAGTATTAGGGGACCACTAAGGTCTATATAAAAGAGACTTCAGATACAGTATTAGGGGACCACTAAGGTCTATATAAAAGAGACATCAGATACAGTATTAGGGGACCACTAAGGTCTATATAAAAAAGACTTCAGATACAGTATTAGGGGACCACTAAGGCCTATATAAAAGAGACTTCAGATACAGTATTAGGGGACCACTAAGGTCTATATAAAAGAGACTTCAGATACAGTATTAGGGGACCACTAAGGTCTATATAAAAGAGACTTCAGATACAGTATTAGGGGACCACTAAGGTCTATATAAAAGAGACTTCAGATACAGTATTAGGGGACCACTAAGGTCTATATAAAAGAGACTTCAGATACAGTATTAGGGGACCACTAAGGCCTATATATAAAAGAGACTTCAGATACAGTATTAGGGGACCACTAAGGTCTATATAAAAGAGACTTCAGATACAGTATTAGGGGACCACTAAGGTCTATATAAAAGAGACTTCAGATACAGTATTAGGGGACCACTAAGGTCTATATAAAAGAGACTTCAGATACAGTATTAGGGGACCACTAAGGTCTATATAAAAGAGACTTCAGATACAGTATTAGGGGACCACTAAGGTCTATATAAAAGAGACTTCAGATACAGTATTAGGGGACCACTAAGGTCTATATAAAAGAGACTTCAGATACAGTATTAGGGGACCACTAAGGTCTATATAAAAGAGACTTCAGATACAGTATTAGGGGACCACTAAGGTCTATATAAAAGAGACTTCAGATACAGTATTAGGGGACCACTAAGGTCTATATAAAAGAGACTTCAGATACAGTATTAGGGGACCACTAAGGTCTATATAAAAGAGACTTCAGATACAGTATTAGGGGACCACTAAGGTCTATATAAAAGAGACTTCAGATACAGTATTAGGGGACCACTAAGGTCTATATAAAAGAGACTTCAGATACAGTAATAGGGGACCACTAAGGTCTATATAAAAGAGACTTCAGATACAGTATTAGGGGACCACTAAGGTCTATATAAAAGAGACTTCAGATACAGTATTAGGGGACCACTAAGGTCTATATAAAAGAGACTTCAGATACAGTATTAGGGGACCACTAAGGCCTATATAAAAGCATCCAAAGAGCACCATGTCATGGGACCTTTAAGAAAAACACAAGTCTTTTCTTAAATGTTAAGTAATCATGTTTTTTTCTAAATAAAATGCATGTTTTGGCAGCAATATATACACTGAAGGTTTTATCATGCTATACCGAAAAACAAATTAAAAACAAACAAAAAAAAAAAGGGTAAAGGTTATTTCTGCGATCTGAAATTCCAAAAGTGCGTCTCACTTACATAATGTAGGTGACAACGCCAACGGTCCAAATATCAGCAGGAGGACCAACCACTTCACCTTTTACCATCTCCGGAGCTTAGATCACATTTGAGGATGAAAATGTAGAAGCGTTAAAAGATCGAGGGTTGTCAAATCTTTGCGTAAATAGTGGATCTATGGAACCTAAAAAGTGAGTTTGCTCAAAATGTTTGGAGTTAGAGAGACAACTGAACAATATCCGTACATCAAAGACGTCAAACAAGTTGCTCTTGTCCTCACCCATGTACTCCAGTGTTCCTGCTCCTGAGTCCTGGTGTTTGAGGCTGAGGGGGTTGAAGCTCTGAGCACTTCCAAAGTCCACAATCTTGATGGCGTTGAGGTTGGTCACCATGACGTTGTCGGGCCTGAGGTCTAGGTGGAGGACGCGGCGGTTGTGGAGGTACTCGACTGCCTGGAGGATCTGGACCAGGTAACCCGCCACGTCGTCCTCGGAGTACCGGAACCTGTCAGAATCAGAATCATTTATTTGTCATTGTAAAACAGTGTCACAACGAAATTGAAGTGCTACTCCTTCTGCTGCCTAGAAGTACACATTCATACGCACACGCCATACCCTTCCACAAACCATACCCTCACATACACATAATGGGACAGGTGCTGCAAATGCAGTGCAAAACAGGCAAGATAGAGAGATCACTCAGCAAGATGAAAGCCTAAATCCTATTTCTGTAATTGAATGTTTAGAGCTGTGATGGCAATCTGTTACGGATCGCGAGCAAAAAGGAGGTTCTCAAATGGTCGAATCCTCCAAGACTGGAAAAGTGTGAGCACGACTTGTCAACTTTCCCTAAAAATATAAATGCAATGAATGAATCAACTATTCTGTGGAGTCAACATCTCCCAATTTCTGTGATTGGACGATTTTTGTTTTATTCCCTGGGGAATAACTAAACAGAATCCTAAACATCCATGCCGCCTTTATATATGCACTTATACTCTAAACAACTTGTTTAACTAAAGTACAATTAGCCTTCATTTAAATTAGTCATTGTTGGCTCAACCCACCAAATGGACTGCATCTAAGAAGGAAAAGGTCTTCTCCCTAGCCCCCCTGCTGTGTAAGTCTGTCTGAGTTTGTGTATCTCAGTATGGAGGTGACAGATCCGTCCTCCTACCTGTCTATGAGGCTGTACAGCAGCTCTTTGCCGGTGCAGTACTCGGCCACGAGCACCAGGTAGCGCGGCGTGACGTAGGCTTCGTGCAGAGACATGACCTTTTCATTGTGAAGGGATTTCAGGATCTCGTATTCCTTCAGCACTTCCTGCTTGTTCTCCTGGCTGTAGGAAATGATCTTTGCCATGTAGATTTTGCCCGTCGCGTTCTCACGGCACTCTCGGATGACTCCAAAACGACCCCTGGCAAAAAAAAAAACAACAACCCAAAAACATATGAAACTATTACAACAACAACAAAAAACTAAAGTAGGAGAAGATTCATCTTGTCAAGACCGTATAATACAATGACAGTATAATACAATGACAGTATAATACAATGACAGTATAATACAATGTTGTCGTGATGAAATTCTTTATACATCCAATTGTCCAATCCAATCTAGGATTTTTATAAAGACATGAATATTTTTCTTACTTATCACCATTATGATTACGAGATATACATTATCTTTGCCCTAATTATTATGAATGATATGAACAAGTGTTTGATCCCATAAGGTTTTTTATGGGTATTAGGATGTAAATATTTTCAAACTAAAGCCCTTAAAAGCTAAATTTAAAATTTAAATATTGCAAGTCACACAAAACCCATACAAATGTCCCTAAGAATGGCAGTTTCAGTACGGTGTAACCTCTGAAAGTGCATTTAGACCATCAGGCACTAAAGAAGTGCATAAAAAGTCGGATTAATTAACTTCAGCAGCTCCTGGGCTTAGTGCAGGTTCCATTGCAGGTTTAATGGACTAGCAGCGTTGAATCTGGTGAGAAAAATCCTCCTACAGTACACACATTGTTCAGATCTAAAATAAAAACATAATCAGTTAAGAATGGACTAGTTATGGCCTCCATCATATTGCAATTCAGGCCAAAACAATAACCTAAATTGGTTATTTGAAACGTGTTTTCTATGATTTATAGCCATTCAGTTTTTTTTTCTCCCTGGTCAGTATCTGTCTCACCTGGCTTTCTCATCAAGAAATGTGTAGGGTTTCTGTGGAACCCCCTGTCGTAGAGCAGTGGAGGGCATAGTGCGTCCTGATGGGGTGCCTCTGGTGGGGGTACTGGCCCCCTCACCAATGGGGCTCAGGCTGGAGGTCTGGAGCACTTGCGGGGTAAAGGAGACAGGAGTTGGGGTCACGCGAGCAGTGGCGGCGGTGCTGGGGATGTACGTGGGCACAGAGGCCACTGCTGGTTTGGTTGGCGTCGACGGCGGGGTTACGAGAGGGGGCGGCGGTGATATTGGCGGGTTCTGGGTCATGGGCGACACCACGTTTACTGGACTCTGGGGTTTGGGGAGGACAAAGGGTGGAGGAGCCTTGACTGTGGGTGAAGAGGGAAGCGCAGATGGCAGCGGTGGGTTTGCTGTCGGGCTGGAGGGCAGAGAGGGCGCAGGACTGGGGGTGACCACTGTTTTAGATGCCGGTGTAGGCGGGAGAGGTAGAGCAGCGGGGGAGGCTGCATCTTTTGGAGAGGCGGAAGTGGAAGCGACGGTGGAGACAGCAATCCTGGGAGCGTGGTTCTGGACCGGTTTGAGTGGAGGCGCGGTCACTGTGGAGGGGACAACTGATTCAAGCGCAGCGGGGGCCGTCTTTACGACGGCCAGGGCAGGCGAAGCTCCTCCAGCTGTTAAAACAGAGTGACGGATGAATTACAACGGTTTTTTTGTTTGTTCTATAGATATGCTTTTAAGTAATGACCTTTAGTTATTGCTTTTACCTACCCTGTTGTTACTGTAGCCTTCCTTATCCATTTAACACATTCACTACTTTACAGCCGGGTTGGGCTACATGACAATAGCATTTTCAAATTTGATATCTGTCTTAGACTTTGCCATAATGCTCATGATCTGTCATTGCATTTTATTCCTCGTGTAGCCTTGATTTTGTTATTGAGGAAGCTCTCCTCTTTAATTTTTCTGCGGACAATATGTTAAAATATACAAATCACATATACCACTCAGTGCGACTTTGAAAAATGTACGTTATTTAGTCTTTCCAGTACAATTCCAGTGAACTATCTTTTTCCCTTAACTCTGTGCAGTTATTTACATTTTGACCGTGCAAAATACCTGTTGAGTCCAGGCTGACTGGAGCAGAGCAGTTGCTGTACGGCCCCTGTCCTGCCTTGTTGACGCAGGCGACGCGGAATCTAAAGGACCTGCCGGGTGGCAGGTCTGTGACGTTGTAGTAGCAGTCGACAACTCCGGTGGCCACAGTCAGCCAGTTAGAATCCCCTGTAGGACAGAGGGAAACAAAAAGAGCGTGCTTTAGATCATACTGCAGCCATCTTAATGGATGGAGTTATAAATGAGGCAACCAAATGCTGTATAGGTATTTGTAAATATGTATATGTAAGTATGCATACTGGATATATATGTATGGTAAGTGAAATTATGAAGAGAATAAAGACGATTCTTGGGGGAAACAATGTTGAATAAGTAAAAGTTAGAAACTAAATCCTGATCTTCTGTTTTCTCGAGTGACAAATGACTTGCTTGTAGCTCACATATTGAACACCAGATGGCGGTGTTGTCAAACTGATGAACTGAACATGGATAAAAGTCAATTGTTACTCAGAGTCTGCTACTCCCAAGTTTGTGCGACTTTATTTTTATCCACCACATTATGAGATAATGATGATTCATCATGCATACTGACAAACCACTTTGACAGCAGCACTGTTCCCAGTTCCAGTCACTATTCCCTTGTGGGCTGACTCATTTTCTCTGTCTAAGCGGTGTCTATGGATTTGGAAACTTATTTCCTCGAGCACTCTTCACATACGGTACAAAGCCAAACATAGTCAAAGCTCTTCAAACACTGCTACCTCCTAAGAATACCACATCACACTGACAATAGGACACAACGGGAATGCAGTTTTAAAGCCCTCAAAGCTACCTACAAAGCAAATAGCAGCGACGCATTTCATAAATTTTGTTTTATTTCTTTGGATGATCTGCATGCTGCTGAAGGATGAATAAAAGTGGAGTGAAAGAATGTCACTACTCACTCACCTTCTGTTTTTCTTTCCAGGGTGTAGCTGCACGGGGACTTGGTGTCTGCTGGCTTCCAGAGCACCAGGGCTGTGTTGTTGTAAGTTTGGGGGACTTCAGGGGTCCCTGGCTGTTTTGGGACATCTTAAAAACGGGGGGGGAAAAACAAAAAAGAACAAATTAGATGAGGGTACACAGGAATGCAGACACACATGACAGATCATGGCAGGCTCTAGTGTGGTTATACTGAGCAGGTGTGATTGTGCGCGTGCACTTGTGGTCAGCAAACCCACCCTGGGTTTAGAAATGTAAGATATTCCTGTGGGTTGGTTTAGTCAAGAGGATTTTCATGTGTGTGTGCAGGGTTTTAACTGTTTTGTGCATGTGGTTTTAAGTGTGTGTAGTCACTGTAAAGTGTGCATTATAATGGGGGTTTTCAGTTGTTTGTGTTGTACAGGTATGTGTGCACAGCTTTACTACTGTGTGAGCAAGATTGAATTGGGTCTTGTACAGGCCTTCATAAAAGGTGCTTTTGCATGCCAAGTGGTAATCTTTACATTTCTTGTTTTCTATTCTTTTGCTTTGCTCATTGGTAGGGTGTTTTTTTTAACTACACTTCCCAGAGGCCAATTGTTAATCAACGATAATCTGATGTCTTCAGGTTGAAATTGTTTGACTTTCTGTAGTTGGGGGTTTGTCTGTTTAATCATCACTGATCATGCGTAATGCAGTTTTTCCAGTTCTTTTCCAAACAAATGCTTGATGTTTAACTTTCACGGGGAAGACTTAGACCGACAGCATGAATTTAGCATAGTTTACATTACAAATCTGTTATAGCAATCACTGTTTTCAGTTTGTTCATGTATTTACATGAAAATGTCACATTAAGCACGTTGAGATTCAAGATACCAAAGTAGAAAAGAGAGATGTTAATTTAATCAAGCCCGGGGTACAGAAACGGTCCAGATGGTTTGAGTTTGGTTGTTACACCAAACCAAACTTGACACAAATAGTGTCATTCCTTTATTTCAAAATGCATTTCCATTAAGCCTGTGCAATGAACAATGGAGTCAATGTCTTCAGGCGAGATAAACTGTCTGAAGTAGTTTTTTTTTCGCTCTGCTGACAGATTATCAAGGGGAGACAAATACCATCAGTGGTTGAGATAAGAAATGCAATCGATTGCACCAGGTATCTGAGAAACATATTTTCCATTGAAGCCTCAAAATTCTCATTATTATTGTTGCATTTGTGGGCAGCGTTGGCAGTTTTCATTACACACTATTTGTGCAAAGGCATGACTGGAGTCTTGAATATGACCCGCCCGATGACGATTTCAAATCCCAGAAAGCATAAATTGCTCCTATTGCGTGATGAATACGAGAAGGGCCTCAAATTATAATTGTGATTATAATAATCTACTGTAACGTTAATCTCTTGACATTAACGATCATTTCAACTGCATTAATATTCATGCCATTCTTCCTGCAATTAAAACTAAATTATGTAAAATACATCACATCATGATAATAATTACCGTATGTCCATGAAAGGCAAAGGAGCAGCTATGCCTCTGGGAAGAGAACTCGCTCCATGTTGTAATTTGCGGCACTGAAGTTAATGAATACGATTTCCCCCCAATTCCCATTTTCCCCCAATCTATACAATAACAACATGAGCTACAAAACAACAGTTTCTGAATAGCTACGGGCTAAACCATCTACTTACAAGCTATTGACAACGTGCAGGAGGTGGTGATGGTAGCTATAGGGTTGGTAGCAACACATTCGTAAACTCCAGCGTCCCTTCGGCTGGACTTGGTGATCATAAGAAGCTGCCTGCCATCTGGGTGGGACCTCAGGTTGATTCTGTCATCCACCTGCAGCGGTTTCCGATCTGGAATGCACACAAAAAAAAAAAATTCAGCAGCTGAACGGCAGCTTTTGGATAAAACCACAAAAAACGGGAGAATTTAAGTGATACCTATCGTCCATGTGATTTCTGGATGTGGGCTTCCAGCTGGAAGGCAGCTAAGCGTGACAGGTTCCCCCTCCAATAAGATGCAGTCTTTCAGTTTGATGTGGAACACGGGGGCAAAATCCGAAGCGGAACGGATGAACTGCTGGCTTTTTGACAAACCATCCTCTTTGGGGACGGATGAAGGCAGATCAGATTGAGACGAGGTTTTGTCTTTCTTGCCCCTTGTCAAACCCCACCTGTCCCACCGTGATCGCCTGTCAGTTTCTGAGGCTTTTTCGGAATGGATGCTAGAAGCGGATTCAATCGATTCCTTGGACGCAGCAGCGCCGGCCTGTTTTGCTAGTTGATTCTCGGGGATGCCCATTCCTTTGAGTCCTCGCCCCTCAGATTGGGAATGACGATGGCGGGTAAACAGGGGTGTCCTCTTTCCCTCTTCATCCTCTTTTCTCTCCTCAGACTGGCTGCGGATTTTCGAGGAAATTCCTGCCACTTTTTTCTCAAACTTCCGTCGCATTGCCAGGACAGGGGAATCAGTGGCTTTCTTCAAATCATTTTGCACCAGCTCTTTCTGACTCCCCCCAGCTTCTTTGTCCTTCCTCTCCTCTGACTGGGTCCTTATTTTGGCAGAGATTCCTGCCACTTTGGACTCAAACTTGCGCCTCATAGCAGAAACCGATGACTCCTCAGCTTTTCTTTGTTCTCGCTCATCCGGCTGCCCCTGTGCCCCTGCACTGTTCAGCTCCTTTGTATCCAGGGACTTACTGCGCCCAATAATCCATGAAACCCTCTTGCTTCCAGCAGTTTCCTGCACATCCTGGTGCTTTTCCTCCTTTGACTTCTCCCCCTTCTTATCAACGGATGTTGACCTCTTGGCCCGCAAGGAAAACCTCCCAATGAGGCCGAAGCCTGTTTCCTTCTCTTCTTCTCGTAAATCTTGAACAGATTTGGATTTCTCCTGTAGTCCTTTTGGTACCATTTCAAGAGGTGCCCCCCTTGGCCCCGGCCTATAAACCTCTTCACCTCCCTCGCCCACCTTCCGGTTTAGTACGGGGGATTTCTCCTCCGATTTGTTTCTGGTCAGTTTTCGGAGGCCACGGGTCAAAGACGACTCCCGCTTCTTAAACCTGGCTTCAAAGACCTCCTCCGAGTCAATGTCTTTGATGTCCGTTCTGAGCGTAGGCCGACGGGGGATGGCAGCGAGATCGGGGTTCGATGATGTGGAAACAGAGCTAGGAGATCGCTCAGCAGTTGCTACTTTAGCAAACACTGCTGGATGTTCCGGCAATGTGGGGATTTCTGTGGACTTTGTATCATGTGGTGTGGCCGGATGCTCGGATTGGGCCTTGTCAGATGTTACAGATTGCGCTGCAACAGCTTTACCATTTTGTGTGTCATCTCCCTTCATATCCTTTTCATTAATATGTAGCTCATCTTCTTCCCTTCCTTTACTCTCTTCTTCTTCTTCATCATCCTCCTCTATTACAATTATAGGAGTAATTACAGAGGGTGAGCTAGACTCAGATTCTACTGGGCCTGGCTTTTCTAACTGGGTTTTGGTCCTTTTCTCTGTTATCCCATCCATGTTCTTCTCATTCATACTTTGCATATCCTTATGTTCTTTCACATTGTTCTGTTTTTGCTGTTGGTCCAATCCTCCTGGTGTTGGGAGTGTAGCCGAAATCTTTTTTGTAGGTGAGGCAGATATAGACTCCAGTGTTGTTTGTTCTGTGAGTGCGGACATTGAGGTTGCCTCCTGGAGCTTCTTTCCTTCTATGCTACCGTTGCCCATCGATGGGATCTCTAAGGGGGCTCCAAACCTGCGGTGCAGGGGCATGGGCTCAGAATCCCCCTGAGTGAAGGAGGCGCTTTTACGAAAAACTTTGGTCTTTGGCGTGTCCTCTGTAGGGCTCTCTGAAGACGCCGCTCTGGTGAGAGTTGATGGCCCCGCTCTGGATCTCCTCAAGTTCCGATCAAGAGACCCTGTCCGCCTCTCATCTTCCATGCCGAGGGTTTCAAACAAGGGCCCTCGCAGGCCGCTCATCTTTTTGTCCACATTTCCTCCCCTTAGCAACCGCTGTCTCATCAGTTCCAGTTTTAGGGCATAATCCTCCTGGCTTAACTTCGCCGCCCCGGGGCTCGGGCTGCGATTGGGTAGTTCCATAGAAACAGCCTTTTTCAGGCTCTTGTTACTTGCTTCTGAGTCCTTGTTTGCATTTCCCTCTTCTGGGTCAATGTGGAGAAGCAGTGCTGAATCAGCAGAGCTGCCTCTCCTCATGGTAGCCCGCCTGGATTTCGTCTGGGATTCTTCCGACTCCACACTTGATCCTTTTTTTAGAGGAGCTCGTTGTGTATTTTCCATTTTCTCGTCATCTGGGGTTTCCGCTTCATCTTTTGCACTTTTATTTGCCCCTCCTCTCGTGCCTACCTCCATGTTGTCCTTTTTCTTCGTCCCATGAGCAGCGACACTGGGCCATCCAGTGGCATCTTCGTCCCCCGGGATCTCGTTAAGGGAGACCCTGGAACCCGAAAAGACCATGGACAGCGGCATAGGGATGAAGGGAAGCTCGTCCACATCCGCGTCGGAGTCAGAGGAAGAGGAGGGTGGTGGGGAGCCTTCTTTTAAATGCCGGGCCACAGCGATGGAGACGTGGTTGGATGAGTCATTCAAAAGCTCTGGGATCGACCGCATCACCATCTTGGATTTGTAGCTGATAAGAGAACGCTGAAAAAAGGACAACAGAGGACAACGTGAGACAGTTTATATTTACCCCTACTTTATATGCAGTCTCCAGGTCTGACTCAAAAATACAGATTGAAACTTGGTTTTGGTTGAAATAGACAAAAAAACTATGGCATCTCAAATGATGGAAAGCTTTATATCCTTCCACCTTTGGAGGTTTAAATTGGGCCTTAATTTAGTCCTGGACTATGTCTAATCTTTTTTTTTTTTTTAGGAAATTTAATTTAGTTCATGAGTATGGTAAATGTGGGACTATTCCAAACTATGTCTGAGAAATGTGGGAATCAGCCCTCGGTGTTTTAATCTTTTATGTGCAGTGGCTTACCTGCCATCGCCTTCTAGACAAAACTTGCTTTAGCATCGCTGTGCTGATGCTCTTGTTCGTTGGTGACTGCAAGACAAAAAGAGTGGAGATATACATTCAAATCCTATTACACATGTAAATAGTTTGAGGATGGGTGATGCATTTTCTAAATTGTAACTTACCTTGAACCAAGGATGACGAAGGCACTCAACGGCACTGGGCCTCCTAGAAGAGGGGAAAAAATGCACATGCAGGAATATGAAGGAGGGGCATGCTACTGTTTAGACAACATTATTTATATTTACATAGGTTTATGGTAAAATAATCATCAAGATGCTTACAGTCGGTCCGCTACCAAAAGCTTGATGACAAATCCCTTTGCTTCTTTGCAGAGGTCAGTGAACATGCCCTCTTCGAACGCCACATTGTAGTTACGGATGTTTAAGGCAGTAGCTCTGTCATTTTCACCAGCAAAGGGAGACACACCAGTCAGGCTAAAATAAAAAATAAAAAAAAACACATCATTATCAACAAAAGAAAGCTTTCTGTTCTTGATCCATTATATTTAAACTATAAAAAGTAGTAACACATCTATATAACATACCAGAGGTACGTGATGACACCAGCAGGCCTGTAGGAGAGCAAGACAGATGAATGACAAGTGGATTTTTGGAAACATCAAATTAAAGCAGAGTAAAATACTTTATTTTGTTGCAGAGAACAAGGTATCGCCTTCAGGGTGTTGTCACTTCTCCACGCTGGAGAACAGGTGGCTCACCATATGTCTGTTGCCGTGGAGACGGGAGTTTGGTTAACAATCTCTGGTGCAACAAATTCTGGCGTGCCGTATTTACAGTAGCACTCCTCGGAAGTATCCAATTTCATGGCATTACCAAAGTCACAAATGCGGATCTGGTCACTCCCGGGACTTGCCATTAAAATATTTTCTGGCTAGAGAGGGGTGTACACAAACACAACAGTGTTAGGTGCATAACAAGGGTATAACAATCTTGTAAACAATGTTGATCAAATACATTTGATTCAGCGCCAGATGTGGGATGGGCCGATACCTTTATGTCCAGGTGAGCTATGTTTTTTTGGTGAAGATAACGAAGACCTTCCAAAACCTGCTGAACACTACAGCGGATCTGTAGAGAAACATAAGGGAATGAACGTAACAGTCATGTTATGTAATGATAGCGCAGTGCAGTCAGCAGAAGCACACACACACCTCCAGTTCCTTGACTGTTGTTTTTTTGGCCATTCTTTCCAGCAAGTCCTCGTGACATCTTCACACAACAGTTAAGGAAAAAACAAACAAAAAAAACACACACACAAAAAAAACAGAGCTGTGACTTGACTGCACAGTCCAAGTGGTAGGTGCATGAGAAGTGAATTATAAATGAGCAAAACTCCCACACATCCTATCTCTTGTTAATTCCACTCATCGGCGATGAGTCAGAGAGAAAAAGCTGTGCTGCGCTTCATTCATGTCTCCAGGGGACTGCAGAAGACATTAGGATTAATGCTTTGGATCTTTCGTGTCCTTGAGGTGCATTTAAGAGCAGTTTTAATCAGCAACGAAGCAGATACAATTTAAAGGTAGTGATTTTTGACTTAAAGACATGAACGTGTTTGCCCTCGTTAGAAAAAACTTGTATTGTCTTAACAACAAGAGCTTAAAACCCTAGTCTGTTGTTGCAGGATAATATACTGTAGGTCACTCACAGAAACTGCACGATAAATGGAACATATTAAAGTACATTTCCTAATCATAGACAATAGCATTACACTGAAAGGATACAACTCTGTGATGAGCACTACCACACTCTTCTTCTCAAAGGCATCATGGAAATAGAGAATCCTCTCGTTGTCCAGCTCAGACAGCAGCTCCATCTCTCGGAGGGCCAAGGCTTTCCTCCTTCCTCCCGCAGAAATGAACTTGGCAGCGAACTCAGCCTTTCCCTTTTTCTGAATCACCCTCTTCACATAGGAGAAGGTACCCCTGCATCAAACAGCGGCAACGAGTTGGGTTAAATTAAATCTGTTAGTTATTATTCTATTAAACAGTCCTACAAGAAAAAGCAAAAAAAGCAGTGAAGAAATTACAAATTGACGTTGAATTCTTTAGTTCCATACTTCACGAGATATTAAAAAATTACATCAAAAGAATATTTTCAAGGGGGGATTGCCTCTTTTTTTCATAATATTAAGAGAATGGATGTTCATACTTGACTCTTGTTAACAGTCTACAAAATAGTGTCCGCTCAAATGTCAATTCACTAGCTTTTTGCAGCTTTATACCTAGAGAATAAAAATAGCTTTTAAAATGTATTCCAAGAACAGGGACAGAGACATTTTAACCATTGAATTACTGATGGTTTTGCCCTTTTCATTTCAATTCAATAATAAATTCTTCTTTGCAAGAGGTAGCACTACTACAGGAGAATGGAGAGACAAAGATGGACACATGGCCATTGTATAATTAACTTTCAATCTCTGTGAATGTTTTATTTTTTTTTGTGTGAGGTGGAGAAATCTGTATTCTATTTAAGTTTGCTTGCTCTATTTAACAACCAAAACACATTGTCTGTTGGAAAACAGATTTTCCAATCTGCCTGTTCCAATTGCTTTACAATTCACAGTAAATGCCCGTCTCCACCAAGTCAGACCAAAACAAATCCTCTGTCAGCTAATGTGTTCACTCCACTCAGGCTGGTGACTCATCTCTTTTGTCTCTGTCTACTGTTGTTAAGCAGGTGAGACTGCCTGCCCTCCAACAGCCCTGACCCTCAGCGCTCAAACAGCCATTAAACGCTGATGTACTTGCTGCATGTGAAGGGATGCGAGACAGAATGAGTGTGCGGTCAGTCACACACACACACACACACACACACACACACACACACACACACACACACACACACACACACACACACACACACACACACTCACCTCCCTATCTCTTTGTGGATATCATAGTAATCCGTCAAACGCCTCATTTTCCTCAGAATGGTTCCTTCATCCTCCATTGGCTCTGCTGCTTCTTTTCGCTCTGCAGGGAGCACCAACAGAGGCATTTTTTATGTGTGTGTTTGGGTGTGTGTGTGTGTGTGTGTGTGTGTGTGTGTGTGTGCGCGCACGCGTGTGTTTGGCTGTACATGTGTGCCAGCTTAGTGACAGATGGTTTCATATTGTAGTCTCTAAACACCTGGTGGTCTCGCCCATATGGTGTAGATTCAGAGGTATAATTTCCAACAACAACCAGCTTATATTGGCGTGTGCTGCATCAGTGGATGGATATAATCTAAACTAAATGGTGAAGATCGACGGCAAGTGGAAGAAAAGCCCGTTGGCTGTAGTACTTTCTTGGAAGAGACTATCACCATTTAAATGATTCTCAACACAAAACTGATTGAGAATATATCATCAAAAGATGCAACCTCCTCATATCTTTCTTCATTTCGACACGGAATTAGAATCCTTTTTTCCTCGGATGACTCTGTCCACGTGCAAAGTATGTGTGTGCAGACAGTGTTGTTGGGACTGCTGACCTGTATGAACTGTGAGTTCAGCTTTGCAGGAGTTGGAGCCGGCCAGGTTCTTTGCAGTGCAGGTGTACACGCCGGAGTGTTCGGGGCGGGCGTTGAGGACAACGAGGGAATATTCTGGGTCGTCGTACACAAAGGTGAAGTGGCTGCTCTCAGAGAGAAGCACATCATCCTGCGACAGACCGATCAACTGTTAATATGGTTTCAGATTACACTAATAATTCTGCCAATTTCTGGTTGTGCTGCAACCCCTTTTTTTTTTTTTTTTTTAAATAAATACAAAAGGAAACACTCTTTATCAATTTTACAATTTTACCTTATACCACAGAATATCTGGGTCTGGTTTGCCTTCAACCACAACAGCCAGACGGGACGTCTCCCCAATGTGCACATCCACATCCTCCATGATGGTTTCAAATTTAGGAGGCACTACAAAAGAATAAGTAAAAAAAAAAAGAGACCGTATATATATTCTCATTTTCTCATATAAACACATTTTTTTTTACCACAATAATAATTCTAAATAGATACAAAAGCCCCCTGAGGATGCTGACATCTTTGTATTTTAAAAACCTTAATTCCAACAATGACGAGGCAGGAGGCACAAGTCTTTACTTCAAAGTCATTTTTAGAGAAGCTATTCTAAATTCATGATCCTTTACTTCAAAAATAGCTAAAGCTCAATTACACACCGCTTCCCTTTGTTGGCATTAACTGCTGCCAAGAGTAAGTAGTAAGTTCTTTGGATTCAAACTGAAAAGCTAAATGTATCATGTGGTGTTCTGCCTGGACTGAACTGACCTGCCATAGCCAGCTGAGGCGTGCAGAGGTCGCTGCCAAACTGGTTGCTGGCCGTGACCACTAGCTGACCGATGTCTGCACTCCTGACTCGCTGAAGCTTCAGGGTGTGTTGATCGTCGTCTGGCATGCTCAGCTCATACATCCCCAGTCTGTTGACCAACGCCACCCCCCTCCTAGGGGAAGACAGTGGCAATGTACCACAGTTAAAGCTGTAGTCTAACAATCAAGACCTGAGCCCTTCCCCACCCCCAACTGTCCACATATGTATGCAAGGATCTTCTTTAGCAGCAGGTAGGAAAGAGAACAAAGCTTTTTTCTTACAAGAAATTGCAGAACTCCGCAGAGAAAATGTGCTGGGCCATCAAATGCTCAATTTAATCAAAGCAATGTGAACCACTGCACAGCGGTGTTTCTCAGTCCTGGTCCTCTGGAGCTACAATCCTGCCATTTTAAATTTTTATGTGCAGAGGTTAGGATAAGCCTGTTCACATGTTATATCCCCAATTTATGAAACAGTCCCGGATGAGAATAGAAATGGAATGAAACCCAGCATGTGCTCTGGCTCCTGAGAGACTTTTTCTACGGTTTCTGTTTGAAATGAGCTTCCTGCACTGTCACTGTCCCAGTATTTAAACAAAGATTAAGAACTCATCAATTCAGCGCCAGCTTGGGCACGTCCCTACAGTATTTGCAATCTTGCAGACTGGTGTATTACTGTTTGTATTTTTGCACAAAAAAAAAAAAAAACTCTCCGCACACTATACTTTACATACAAACCTGTGCCACTAGAGATAGAGGAACTAACCTTTTCCAGGTGACAACTGCGTGCACATGGTTCAGCGTGATGGTGATGCTCGCAGGTTGGTTCTCAACCACATAAACAATGTCAGGTTTGTCCAAAATGACTGGGGCCTTCCTCAAATAGGGTCCTACACGGGTAAAAGATTTAAAAAAGAAATCATCAAATAAACTAAATAGAATGTTTGTTTTTTTACCAGTGGTGGCAACATCTTCAACTTCGTTACCCCTGTCCAGCAGCTGGACCAGGTCAGTAGAGGGTGACGGTTTGCTTAAAGTCTTCCCAGTGGACGTCAGGACTCTGAAAGCGTAGCGAACTCCTTTGGACAGGGAGGTGACGGTGTACTTGGTCTCCCTCAGGTTAGACGCCACGACAGACCACTGGATGGAGCCCAGAGGCTGCTGCTGGACCACGTATAGCAAGGAGTCGGCATCTGCACACACACATATGGGGTTTGAGTTACTTAATCTGGACGACCAAACACATAGCGAGGTGCTTAAAGCTATTGTGCGTAGTTTCTGTCTCGCCCCTGAGGAACTCTATGTAATGACAACAAAACTGTCGGCGCGTCCACACGATACAAGCCTTTCGTGATCGCGCACGCGCTCCCACCCCCACCCCTCCTCCACGCAGTTGCTTGTAGCCAAGGAGGACATGGAGGATTAAGAGGTAATTTATCTTTGCCGAAATGAAAGTTTGAATTTTGCGGAGCTGACTGTCTTAATTTGCTTTGTAGCAACTCATTTTGGCAATGTTACGGACGTTCATATATAATAATAAAAATTCATTAAAAACTTTTTTATTCATTTATTTATTTTTTTTTAATCTGTGCTGATGACATGTAAAATCCAAAAGGGCCTTAAAACATCTCAGAATGAAAAGACAGCAAACATATAGGACACACATGCTATAAAGAGCTTACCCTGAAAGTTTTTTATTTCATTTTAGCTGTTTTTGTTAAAGCATTTCTCAAGATTGCAACAACAAAAACATATCACGAACGAAATTGTGTAATATTTTAGGCACAAAAAAAATGTAAATAAACTAATGAACCTACCAAATGAAGAGTCAACCCTCTTTGGTCTTTTCCAGCTGAGGCTTATAGTTTTCCCTGTGATGGCCTCAATCACTGGAGGACCATCAGGGGGTTCAGGAACAATATCTGATTTAAAATAAATACACAAATATAAACGTCATACGTACATATCACATTGGAAATGTTGTATTCTCTCAACTCAAACATTAAGCCTCCATCCGTACCTGTGACGTAAAGATGTGCATAGCAGGCTGCTTTGCCCAATTTATTGGAGATGACGGCCTTGTAGACGCCCCCATGAGCGTGACAAGCGCTCCGAATGACCATACTGTGGACATCCCTGTCTGAAGAACAGACACACATCTTTCTCATTTACTATAGCTCCCCCCCAAAAAATGGCTTCTCTTGGGTTTGAAATTTGGTTCTTTGCTTACGCTGGGACATTTTGCGTGCTTCGCTGCTCTCGATGCGCTTGCCGTTGTGGTACCAGGCGATGGTTGGGTAGGGCAGGCCCGCCACCTTGCATTTCAGCAGAGCCTCTTTGCCTTCAGTCACGTCCACATCAGCCAGAGGTTTGACGAAGTCTGGCATGGTCCTCTTTTCCACCTCACTCTCCAGCACCTCAGGCTCCTCGGGGATGGATGGCATCTTCTCCAACTTGGCCCTGGAGGAAGGAAGGAGCGATTTAAAGAATCTGAGAACGTACACTGAAAGATTGAGGGGTACATTTCATTGTTGACATTCACTTCTTTAGAAAGATTTCCTTCCTCCTGATTTTTCTTTGACCTTGAAAACAAAAAATGGCTCCTCTGACTTCTACACTGACAGCTTGGTTTTATTTCCCCCTTTCAAAGCCTTTTAAAATGCCACAATGGCTCATGGAGATGTTTTCCATATGAATTACTTCTCTTACATGTGAGGCAAGATGGCAGCGCGAGGTTCTTGCATGTAGAGCTCGGCGGTGCATTCAGACTTCCCGTGAATGTTTTGAGCGATTGCTGTGTAGAAGCCTTCTGTGTCGCTGCTAACATGGGTGATGACAAGCGAGTGACGACCCCCCTCTTGAAGGATGCAAACGTTATCGCTCTCCTCCACTCTTGTGTCTGAAAGCGTGGAAGCAAAAAAATAAAATAAAATTCAGATGAGGCATTTCCCCTGAAGAGTTCACAGCTGTTAGTTATCTGGAAACCCACACATATCAAATATCAGACCCAACACTGGAGATTCTTACCGAAATGCATCCAAGTGACTCGAGGAGCAGGTGATCCGCTCACTTTACAGTCAAACCGGGCAGTGCGGCCTTCGATGACTTCCAGGATGTCCAGCTTACGGGTGAACAGAGGCTCCTTGGATGGGGCCACCCTCAGGTTTGCGTTTGAGGTCAACTCCTCTGTAAATGCAATGACACGTACCTTAGCAACAAGTTTTTTTTCCAAGGCTTTTTTCAGCATCCTTAATGTATGTATTTTTTTAATCACTCCTTTTACTTTTAGCTTGAAAGCTATTGTGCGTAGTTTCTGTCGCCCCCCCATGAGGAATTCTACGTAATGACAACAACGCTGTCCACATGACGCAAGCCTTCAGTGGTTGCGCCACCCCTACCCCACCAGTTGCAAGTAAGCTCAAGTAGGAAACGGTGGATTCAAAAACATGATGGACTCATCAGAAGAGGTCATTATCTTTTAGTAATGTCTTCTTCGTCTCCGAAGCTGATCACTGCTGTTGTTCTTTTTGCAGCGGTGACGTAAAACGTATCACTAGAGCTTCTGCGTGAGAAAGTTGCCGGACGACACCATTTTGTAAACATAGCCATACTGAGAAACACCGAGAGAGAGTTTTGTGGAGCTGATAGGCAGCATTAGCTTTGTATCAACTCATTTGGCGATGGCTTAAATGTAACGGATGTTCATTAAAAAGGTGCTCTAAGCAATATCACGCTACAACATTTTTTTGTCACATACAGCAAACATCTCCTCACTATCCGCGAGCTGCCTGTCCCCTGAACACACTATAAAAAAAACATGGTCTCTGTAGACACAAACGGCAAGAAAAACAAACTGGGCCAACCTGCACCACCAAACATAACAAACAGTCTTCCAGCGTATAACCGCCAATAACCGACAAGAAAGATTTGAGGGGCGAGCTAGCCTCGTTTTGTTTGAAAATACTTCCAACGTCAACAAGAAGTGCCGTCACCCAACATCGCTTAGAGCACCTTTAATGTAATATAGTTGCGCAGTATAGGTTTAATATTCAATTATGTTGCGTCTCAAATCTAGTGAAGTTTGGAATCCAAATTTGTAAAGACTGGTGACAGTTCAAAAGGCAGAAAAGACAGAAACTGATGCAGCCTATATTCATAGATTTGTTTGGAACCAAGGAATGCAGGAAAATTGCACTCCAATTCTGGAGGTCACTCATGGTGGTGTTACTGACTCCAGATGACTTGATCTTGGCCCCTAGCCAAACTTTTCCCCACATATTGAAATCTGTTGACATATTTTCAAGTTATTTCTGTCATGATTGTGAGTTTCTGTTCCGTTTCCTGTTTTATTTTGTAGTTCGTCTTTCCTCACTCGTCTTGTCTAGTTTTACTTCCTGCCTTGTGTTTTCCCGCTTTTTTGGATTGTTCTGCCCAGCCCTGATGTGTTTCACCTGTTCCCCAGCCCTTGTGTCACCTTTCTCTTGTTTGCTCGTTACCTGGTGTATTTTAGTCTCTGTTCAGTCTTTGTCTCTTGTTGGCTCATTGTTTCTGTTGAGTGTTGTTGTTTGTCAGTGGATTGCTTGCTACTGTTTCTGTGTTTTTCCTGTTCCTGTTTTTGGGATTCTGCCTATTTCCAGTTTTTTGGGGATTTTGCCTGCTGTTACAGGACAGCTTCTGTTTGGTATGGACTGTTTTGAATTAAAATCCTAAAATCCATCTCTGCATTTGGGTCCTACATTCGCTGAAACTGTGTCAATTTCGCTAAAAGACAAACCAACAAACCAAAAGAAACACAACCATAACCTTACTAGCAGAGATATGATGAGCAGATATGAATATGCATTTTCCAACTTCTCCTAAACAACAGGGATAACGGTGTTTGTAGATCACCTTTGGCAGTGCTCAGCTTGCAAGTGTATGTTCCACTATCATCCTCGTGTACTGAATTTAGCAGCAGACGGCACCTGTAAGATTATACAAAACAGCCTTTTCAAAAACATTAATTCCAGAATATAAAACTTCCCGTTTTATGAACATTTATTTACAATAATTCAGACTAACGAAATAAAGAAGAAAAGAGTTAAACGCATATCGTAAACGTCACCAAAAGAGATTTTACAACACACACGAGCCCACCTCTTGCCATCAAAGTGCATTTTGCAGTTGAGCAGCGCTGGCTGGATCAGCTTCCCGTTCGAGAGCCAGTCCACGTCCACGTCTAGAGGTCCCGTAATGTGACACTCGAACATGGCCGACTCTCCAGCCCTCACCGCCACATCTTTTACCTGCCTGGTGATTTTCAGTGTGGTTTGTGCTGCAGACTCTGATACAGACATAGTCAGAAGCAGCAAAGAAAATATTACAACATATTTGTTAGAAGATTAAACTTAGTCTAATATCCACGACGTTCCACTTCCGGGATTGCTCCCTTGCCGCCGGAAATTCCGCTGGATGTCTTTCTTTTCGGCCGGATGTCCGTTACCTTTCTCTTTCTTTGAGTTGTAATTTTAAACTCCGGTGGATTTCTGAGGACTATGGTTAACTGCTCCTCCGATCTCTGCAGGGTAAATCCAGACAGCTAGCTAGACTATCTGTCCAATCAGAGTTTTCTGTTGCACGACTAAAACAACTTTTGAACGTACACATGTTCCAACAAAACAAGTTCCTTCTCGAGGCTATTTTGCAGCGGCACCGTGGCTCTGCTCGGCGCTTAGCACCGCGCAAGACAATTGTGACTGGTGTAAAGAAATGCCGCTGAACCTCCCATAGCGCTGCAGAGGAAGGTCCGGCAATGCGAGACTAGATTAAACTAGACAAGATCCATTTCATTCGTCACTACTCACCTCTGACCACCACTCTGCACTCCGCTTGCTCGGATCCGTACTTGTTGGCGATCTTGCAGACGTAAAGCCCTGCGTCTGACCTCTGAGCTGAGCTGATTTTCATTTCGCTGGTGCCGTCGTCTGTCTCTCGCACGGCGAAGCGCCCCGCTGTCTTCACCGGGACTCTGTCCTTCAACCTGGGGTCAATATAAAGTGGCCCATCACAGTGGTTTACACTCAGGTGTTTAATAGAGGGCCTTGGTGACAGGGTAACAGTAAGTGACCTTGGTTGAGACAATTATTATTTATTTTTTTTTGTCTGCAATGAAGCTTTTAGGAAAGATGTCTCACCAGTAAACCATGGGTTTGGGCTGCCCCTCCACCTTCGCTGAGATAACGACATCTTGACCGTGAGTTACCTCCTGGTCCCATGGTGCCACCTTTCAAAGGATCACAACATACTTATGTATAAATGCTTTTAGGATTTGAGGATGGTCATTATCAAATTTTAATTTAGAGCCTGAAACAATAAGTCTATTAATCATTAAACATTTATCTGCATCTGTTTTGGTAAAGTGTTTGAGTCACTTTTCAAGCAAATAGGCCATCTATCTAGATAGATAGATAGATAGATAGATTTCTATGATCATTTTCCCACAATTTTCAGGAATGAATTTCAAAAGTGGGTTTCAGTCAGTTGATTAAATTGGATTCAGAACTGTCCTTCAAGTGACATGATATCATGACAGTGCTCAAAATGGGTTCATTTATCAACCTCTTCCTCTCTTTCTGACAATGGTGTGATGAAGGAGTTAGATGTAGCGTGCTGCTTTGGGTCGGTACTGGGAAAATGAGCACAGTTTTGTGGCCACCCGGCATCCATAATGTTGACAGTCAGTCCTAAAGAACGGATTTGAAAAACAAAATCTACAATTTTGCCTCTGAGACTCTCCTACCTGAAATGAGGGAGGTTCTTTGAAGTGGACTCTTTTACTCGGAGCAGGCAAGTCCCCGAGCTCCATCGCCTCCTCCTGAGGGCTCAAGTCCTCCTCATCTGGCTGGGTCGGACTACTGACTTCAAAGGCCCTGGCTGGTTTCCCACATTGCATGTGGGTTGGCTCTGGAAGAAAAGAAAAAAACAGGAGAGAGAGATACTGGCCATAAGTATAATAGACTTTCAAGCAAACCTCAGCTTCATCTAATTCACCTTTACTCGTGTCTGTGAAAAAGTCAATTCTGATTTGCACACCTCTTAATTTGTGTAATTAAGTGCAAATTTCTTTGAAATATGGTTAACATGGCACAAGGGCGGCCTGTTAAACCTTTAGAGGGGAACAATCTGTCAGGGCTCTAATGTTTAGTCTTTGCTTTTCTGGAGATGACCGTCTTTGCCAAGATGAGCAGTTGGCAACATAGAGCGGTTATTTAAGAGATGAGTGGGCCACAAGTGTACGTACACGTGTGTGTACACACACACACACACACACACACACACACACACACACACACACACACACACACACACACACACACACACACACACACACACACACACACACACACACACACACACACACACACACACACACACACACACACACACACACACACACACACACAGCGTAGAGACCTCTCTGAAGTGACCGTAACTGAACAGATAATGAATTAATCCCTTAATCCCTGACCCAATCATTCGCTTATTCCCATGGAGTTCCAGAGCAGACACTGTGTCTGGACTCCTGGCAGCTTTTACTAAAGTCAGAATTAATTCACAGCTGGATAGAGAAATATAAAACACTGCCACCCTACAGCACCTCTCTTTAGAGTCCTCTGTCTTTCTCTTTCTGCCTTGTCACTTTCCTTTTGTCTGTGCTTTTCACTTTCTCTGCAAAACCTAAACCTCAGGCATCTGGCATAAACAGATAACACTGAAAATGAATAACATCTTTGGAATAGAATTAAGACATGTTCCTCTCTGAGGAGAAAACAACAGCAGAATGGATGAAGACAGGCCTGTCCACATGCGCAGGGGCAGGAAAATACATATAAACCTATGTAAGAACTGACTTACGGCAATTAAACATTCAAATTAAGAGATTCCCTCTAGAAAAACACAATTTGTGATAGCTTAGGTAGGTAGGTATTCTAATGAACGATCATCACGCTGACATTAAAAAGGTAAAATAACTGAATAACGTACCTAGAGTCACATCTCTGAGCCGCGTCTGTGCACCAGGGGATAAGTCCCGGGAGTATTTACACAAACCTGCCAACTCTTACACAACTGCTGCATAGTCCGAGCCAGCTAACCTTCCTCTATTCTCTCCTCTGCTTCCCGTCACAGCTATGTCCATAGCCTCTAACATTCCTGACATCCTGAAGCTTACACAATAGCATCTGGAAAGTTATATAGTGTGTATGTTCATTAAAGATTTTTTTTTTTTACTATAGTGGATGATGATATTGTGTAATGTGTAATGTGTAACCAGCTTTTGATCTTTTATGCAGAAATGACCAGAATACAGTGTTAATCTCCTTCACCATATTGAGTTTTGACATGCTTTGTAGCCTAGAAGTCATTCTCTTGCTCTATGTTGGCTTGCCCTGCCCAAAAAAAAATCTACTCCCAGCTAAACCAGCTAAAGTGACTCACGCTTTCTCCCAGCACATTCAGACAACTCCAACTCCAAGCCCTGAGGCGTGAAAATCTAGATCGAGATGAAAAACTCCCATGATTGCAGCAGTAATCTCACAAAGGGACATAAAGCAGACTGCAATTACCCGAGAGAACAAGAGGGTGGCTAAAAATACTCCTGCAAGTTAGACTCCACTGGCCTAATATGGCAACACAGGCCCCGTGCTGCTGGGGAGACAGTACGAGTGTATGCTCACATTTGTTGACAAAACTGGTGCAGTTTGCATTTACATGAACTGAATTAACACTCTGGGAGCGGTACAAGCTTTTCACAAACAGCTTACAATATAAACACACATCCACCGCAGGCACATCTTTAACGGAAACCTTTTTCCAAAAGGAATATTGATTTTGTTTACTCCCGATTCTGAATGCCATGCCTGCCTTTAAGACTCGGGAGACCTTTGTGTGATGGGGCAGGTCTGTGTTTTGAGTCCCCACACCGAGGGGAGCTCAGTGCCTTTAAGAATTAATGGGTTGTCATGGCAACTATCGCTGCGAGGAGGCCCGGTCGGGATGGTGAGCTCTAGCAGGCCTTTGTAGTCATTAAGACCGAATGTCAGGCGGAGGAGGACTGGCGGTGGATTACAGCCAATTTGTGTGTGTGTGTGTGTGTGTGTGTGTGTGTGTGTGTGTGTGTGTGTGTGTGTGTGTGTGTGTGTGTGTGTGTGAGTCAACGTGTTCATGTATTTCAAGCACGGCATCGTTTCCGTGTGCCTCAACGTCTCCGTCTTCACTTGAATTTGTGTTTGGGAATGTGACTCTGTAGCACCAAATCTCACAGCAAATCACTTTACGCGTCTTCCCGTCTCTGTCTCACCTGATTGGATAAAGAGCGTAGCGCTGCAGGACGCTCTGCCCGCTGTGTTGACAGCTGTGACGCAGTACGACCCTGCGTTGTTCGGCCTCAACTGCTTTATCACCAGACTGTGCCTCTCACCCTCAGCCCTAACCACGTGGAAGGCATCGCTTCGTATCTCCACGTTATTCTTCCTCCACGTCACTGAGAAGGCAGAGAAAAACACATTCACACCGATGACAAATATAATACAACCTCCCACAGAAGAAAATGGATCCAGCTGTATTGACTTTTTAAACTTATTTTTCATAATCTACTTTTAATCCTAATTTTCCAAAATAAAGAAACAAAAAACAAATAAATACATAAAAAACATAAAAAGAAAGAAACAAAATAGAAAATGACACAAAAAAACACAAAATGAGCCATCGTGCATATATCTATATTATTTTTAATAATATTCCATTATGTCACTGCTACTATATTGCACATATCTGTACATGTTGTTCATACATTATTCATATTACATAGCCATATTTATTCTGCTCTTATAACACTGCAATATATTTCTTGTCCTGCCTATGCACCACCTGTCTATACTTTGTATATCGCATTGCACTTTTCTGCTCTTTTTGCACTTCTGGTTGGAGGCAAATTGCATTTCATTGTCTTTGTACTTGTACTGTGCCACAATGACAGTAAAGTTGAAGCTAATCTAAACGTAATCAATAAAGCGTGTTCTCAGTGGTACCTGTAGGGGACGGACTCCCTGTGATGATGCATGTCAGTGTGATCTCAGAGCCGCTGGGTCCCTTGGTGTCCACAAGAGCCCTCTCAAACCTTGGGCCCTCAGCTGGATCCTCATCAGCAGACAGGTACGAGTCATCAGATGAGCCCCCTGAAAACAACAGGTCAGGTTTATGTGGGACTGCCTGATTTTAGAAATGGGTCAAGTCCCAAAATTAGTCATAAATTGGCCTATGTGGAAATGAGTTCTATTAATGAGTCTGAGCCCTGCGGCTAGTCTGTGTATTGGATTCATTCACAACATAATAGGTACATTATTTTGTTCAGTTTTAAATCCGTTTCTACATTTTTGTTTTGTGTGAAGTGATCACTCTGTAGTTGTTGTTTTTAGTGATACTGTGTTCATTTGATCTAATTATTTACTATACATCTTTTACTGTAAACTTTAAAACTGTTTTAATAAGCTTTACTAAAGTTTATTGGGATTTTTTTTACAGTTATGTACAGTTTTACAGTGCTATGGACCGTTTCTTTTTTTGTGTCCTGAATAAAGAATAAAGTAAAGTAGGTATACTTAGGCTCGGCTCTCCCAACCTTTTTGGCTTGTGACCCATAACAACTTGAAATGTCACCAGAGATCCATAAACAAACATGACATTTTAATAAGCTGTGAGCCCTTCAAGCTAAAAAAAAAGTAGTTTTTAGTTTTTTAGTGTTCAATTGAAATAATCTTAAATTAGCCAAAGACTTAACCCTAACTAACCTTAACTAACTAACTAACCCTTACTATCCAGTGTCGGAAAAAAAGCAAATGTAAGACAAATATTAGAATTTAGCAAACCGTTTTTCCTCTTTCCTAATTAGTTTATCATCTCATAACCCAACAAATGAATCTTGCAGGATCCCACCCTTACAGTAGGTTGGAAACGACTCACTTATGTTAATAGAACAGAAGTACTACTCAACATACTTAAAAGGAAAGTGGATCAAACATTGGGTCCACTAAATCCAGAAAAAAGATGGACATTGGACATCTAAATGGTAATTTCAAACGTGACATTTTGGGTTCAGTTGAGTTCAGGTTGGTCATGCAAGCAGCAGCCACTGTTGTATGAAATTGCCTGAGAGACCTGTCAATATAGCCAGAAATATACATCTCTATAACCCTAAAAAAAATATTAAAAATAAAAGCCACCTAGAAAGACAAAAGACAAAAACATTTCTCTCGTCTTGAGAGAAGTTTTCTCATTGACTTTGGTGCAGTCCAAGTGTTTTTGGAGCCAGCAGCTGGTGGCCATTAAGTGAACTGCGTCATTACACAGTTGTGAATTGGCTTAACCATCTGTGGTGGCTTCTGCTAGTTTTGGCTTAATCTAGATTTTTACGAAGACAATCATTATAAAATATGTAAGCCTAAACCCTAACCCTACCTTCCTCTGGAGACTTGGGTTGAACAGAACGGCCTTGCTTGCTCTTGCGAACTTTCCCCTCTTTCTTTCTGGTCTTGCTTCTCTCGTTGCTCCTGCCTGCAGCACATTCTGTCTCCATGGGTTCACCTTCCACCAGGATGGTGGGGATGTTGACTTTCAAGGTCGGAGGCGTCCGCCCCGCTTCCGCCTTCCTCCTTTTTAGGAGAGGGCTGACGGAAGGAGTGGGTGATGGGGTGAGCCTGGGGGGCTTGGATGGGAACTGGGACCCTGGTTCCCTCATGGTTATTGGGGATGCTCTCTTCCCACTCGGGCTTGGTGATCTATGATCTGCTTCCTTGTCCATCTTTGTCTCCCTGTTTGAATCCATCCCCAGATCTCCGGTGGGGGATGAGAATTTTTGAGACACGGCAACAAGTGCGTTTTTGTCAGCTGCCGGAGAGCTTTGTCGGGTTTCCCTGTGTGCAAAGACAAAAAAAAGAAAAAGAAAAAAAAAGTGTGGCATAAATATTCAAGAAGTGTTAAATGAATTTCAATTTTGTGTCCAGTTCAATTTTGTCGACAAATAACAAATCAAATCTTTCTAAAAGAAAAATACCAAAGACACACATGCATACGATTTTAAAAACACACAAAAGTAAAAATAATCTCCTCCAAACCTGGCGAGTCTTGTCCTTGTGGCTGTTGGCAATGGTTGCCCTGGTAACTGGTGAACTGGTGCCGTCTCCATGGTAACAGAGACTTTCCCTGTGCTTCCTCGTGATGAGCTATCCACTGGTTTCCCCTGTGAATCTGGCTGTGTCATCTTTTCAGGGACCTTCCTTTCATTCCCCAGACCTTTGCCTTGGGCCTGTGGAGAAATCTGCAATCTGCTGTCCCCTTCCCTCTCCCCAGCTTTTTTGTCCTCCAGGGCTCGCTCCCTTGCCTCCAACTTTTTAACCACTTGGGGAGGAATGGGCTCTATTTTGCCCGTGGTCAGCCTCTCTTTCTGCGACAGCTGCTCAGTGGAATACGCCTTTTTCAGGCTTGGTTTCCCCACAAGTTTCTTGATCCTCTGGAGCTCTTCGGCAAACTTGCTCTGGTAGCTCTGGACCATCTGGGAGTAGCTTGTCTTGTCCTCCAAAGAAGAGGCCCGTTGCTTGAACAGTACTCGCTTCTGGGCTGCGCCCTGCAGGATTCGGTCCTCCCCTTCGCTGGGGCCTCCTGTCTTCTTCCCGCTGTCGTCTGAGGAAGCTGCTCCTCCAAATCGAGATCCTGATCCAGCTCTGACTCCCCCTGGCAGATCCACACTAGCCCTTCGCTCCTCAAAAGCACAGACCTTGTCAAAGATCTTGGGCCCAGCACGAGCCAGTTTGGGTGTCATGACAACACTGTTGACACTTGATGCCTGGTCGGTCTTCGATGATTGGGGATCCGACGGTTTGGTTTTATCTGGGTCTTGGTCTTGGGTACGGAGGTTGTTATTTTGCGAACTGAGAGGTGGCTGGGGAGAAGACAGGGGGACAGGGGAGGAGAGGCCCTGTGATCTGTCAGCAGTTTGACTCCTAGAGGGGGGAGGATTGTAGGAAAATTGAGGTGTGAAGTTAGAGCTCTGGTGCAGCTGCCGTAGGCGTTGGAAAAGCAATAAAGAAGCAGATAAAAGTCCATTTGCGTCAATTTGTCTTATTTTTTTCATATTCACCAGTGAGTTCCTTGTGTTTTGCCTGTGCTCTTTGCATCTCATTTTCAGAGAGCAACACACCAGACAGTGTAAAATGAAATGGCAGGTAAAAGGTATAAAATAATGTTGCCCACTTTAAGATTTCACACAATCTTAAGAACTTAATCGAACTGGTGAAGTGGAAGACACCCTAAGACACTAATAATTGGAAATGATAGGCATTTAGCAGCAACAAAGTTGCAGATTTACCACATTAACTCTTACAAAAAAGGCAAGAAAAAAAGACCCCTGCTTTAACTTCAAATACAAAAACAGCATGCCTAAAAAGAAGCTGTGAATCACATGATCATTAATTTTCTGAGAACATTCATGCTAATATTAGCTCGGATCAAAGCCAGCAACCCATGCATGCCACAGCAGACCTATAAAGATATGGTGTTGATCCAAAAGTGAGGGGTGGCTCTACAAAACATGCAGTGGGTAAAAAGAGTAATCACAGTTTTCAAAAGTGCTGAATAATACATTAGCAGACCGTACCAGTGTGTCCTCTCTAATGGCTCTGAGAAATATTACCAGTGATATTTTTTTAAGACCTGCGATCATTGTTAGATTGAAACCAAACCACACTCACAGCAATAAAAACAAACAGAGTCGAAGGAAAGTGTGACATCAAAATAAAAATGGGAAGTAAAAACACTGTATGAAAAAAGCTTGAATATAAGAAATAAGAGTTAAAAAAAAAAAAATGAATAGCTTTTGTAACTTGGATTACATACGGAGTACAATTTTTGCGAGTTGGGTCTATGGAGGATGTAATGTCGTGTCTTGTCTTATGTGTCGGTTTTCATCGCAATTTGGGGTTTGTGGCCAGTCTTTTTTTTTTTGTTTTATAGTGGAATCCTAAAAAGAAAAAATGCCATGTGCTATAGCGGCATCGAAAATGTCCTCCCTCTGTAGAGGCTGAACATGCTCCCATAGTAGTCGCTGCCTACGGAAACACTTTCCTCTGACCCTTGAACAGGCCGTGCCAGGTTAGCGTGAGACGCCCGGATCAGCGGTTCCACACCCAGGTGACGGACAGGGGGGGCCCCCTCAGCGGGAGCCCCGCCGAGGGCTTGCCTGGCAGGGTTTGGGTCCAAGTGGGGCCCTGGAGGGCGGGAGCCCAGAGCGCGGAGCTCTCGCTCCACTACAGGGTCATAGGCGCCAGGTAGGGTGGCTCTGCGATCTGAAGCGTCTGGGTTATAGTCCATCATCCCGCCTCCCTCAACTGGGGAAAGAGAGAGAGAGACTCAGTAATTTCCTAAAACAGCCTTTTGGCTACACAGGCAGTGCTGGGATAGTACAATCAATTCATGGTTGCGTTCGCCCTTATAGAATATCACCAGTCACGCTTTAAGAGAGATGGATGGTAAGAAAGATCAACTTCAATATCAGGCAAAAAAAAAATGTGTGTCAATTGAAAGGTGAGTTAATGTCAGATTTTTGTGAGAATTGTGGAGAGATGGATCATGTGTTTTACACTTTTAAGTCCATTTCTGTTGAATGTCAAACCTTTTGAAAATGTAATATCATGGAAACACTCTTACACTCTGGTGGAAGCACTTTAATTTCTAAACTTTCTTCTTTAGACTGTTCTCTCTTCTCCTTTTAATTAAAGAAAATAAATGTCTCTGAAAAAAAATCTCTGCTGGTAGTCCCTCGTGTCAGACTAAAGCAGAGAGGGGAGCGCGCTTTTGCAGTGGCAGGGCCTCGTCTGTGGAACTCCCTGCCTTTAGAGATTAGAACAGCCCCCAACCTTGCTATCTTCAAGTCGTTGGTAAAAACGTATTTATTCTCATTAGCGTGTTGATTTCCTCTTTAGGGTGGTCCTTCTTTTGTATACTTGAGTCAGTGTTTCAAGGTTGCTCTTAGCTTCGTTGTTTTTATTCTGTGTTTTTGCTTTGTCTTTGTCTGGTTCTATGTTTTTACATGCTTGCTCTGTAAAGCACTTTGGTCTGTCTAGTGGCTGTTTAAATGTGCTATATAAATAAATGAACTTGAACTAAAAAAAAAGCATGTAAACAAATAATTAATTAACTGAACGATTCAGCAACACAAAGAGCAAGAATCCTGTGCTGGTAGGAAATGGTACTGATGTGAAGCCGAGTGCAGGAGAGGGTGAGATGGATAAAGAGGCTATTGATCGTTTGAAAACAGGAAATGAAACGGAACGTGTAAGGGCAACGTTGTGGAGCGTGCACCCACTTAAAGAGATCCTCCCCCCCCATCGCAAATCAGGTCATGATTGACATTTTAGTGATGAGCCAACGGAGACAAGAGTGCTTTGGCAGCGAAAAGAAAGAGCAGTCAGCATCTTCCGTTAACGACGGAAACCACGAAACAGCGATGTGTCGGGGGGATATAAAACGACGGACTCCTACTGCAATCACAAACGGTCCTGACTCAGCGCCGCCGTCAGAAAACCTACATCACTTCCTCTTAAAGCAGAAAACACAATGAGAAATCTTTTCAGAGGGGCCACTGAGGAACACATGACACACTAAAACGCATCCGTTAGGTGTTGCAGAAGCTTTCGTTTTACTGGGAAGCAGAACGGGCTTTTCAGTGCTGCGTTTTGACGCTAATGGAGATTGTCATTTTCACAAACAATCCTGCTCACGCATTGTCCACTGGATCCGAAAAACAAGGTCCGTCTGGAGCGACACAGAGCTGATTCTCCTGCAGAAATGCATCATTTAGGAAGGAAAAAGCATCTTGTTAACATTCGCATTCTAGTGTTTGCATGCAGCTGAGGCAGCCAGAATCGGTTCCCTGAAGATAACAAATGATGTATCACCTCATCCCTCCCTCATTTGATATTCTATTTCTATTTTTTATTTTTTTTGGTTTGTTTGTTTATTGTCTCTGGAGGGACGTGATGAGGCCATAGTCAGCCCGCCAACACGAAAGCTTAGAAAGTGCAAACACTGTGTACAAGCGAGGGAAGAATCTAAAATGTCTCCCTGGTAGAGGAGAAGGGTGTCAATATTTCTGATCTATATTCAGACATCCTGTTGCCTGGTTAGGAACAGGTGGTAAGGGCATGCAGGTTCTGGGACGCCAGTCGAACCAACGCCACTTCAGCAAAATGAGATTCTCAGGAATCCTTTTTGACCTGTGCGATGCCGACGGAAAAAAGGCTCGTTAGGTTGTAATTGGGTATTGCCCGCCACTCAAGGAAATTATTTTTCTTTGCGTTAAGAGATCATGAGCGAGTGGATAAACATTTCTTTGGCCCTCTTCTTATCAAAAATGAAAAAAGGCCTTTAGGCTTAATCACATTTAGCCTAAGTGTCATATTAGACTAAATGGGTTGATGGGACACACGCCAGAAACAATGACTCCTTTATTTTTTTTAAATACAAGACACATCAGGGCAACTTTGCTTCTGTTGGGAGACAATGCAATTTTTTAGATCAGAGTTGAATAACATTGAACTTTGACTAGTCTATAACCACGACATTCCACTTCCGGAATCGCTCCGTTGCTGCCGGGAAAAACTATGGTTGACTGCTCCTCAGATCTCTGCAGGGTCAATCCAGACAGCTAGCTAGACTATCTGTCCAGTCGGAGTTTTCTGTTGCACGACTAGAACAACCTTTGAACGTCCACACTTTCCACCAAAACAAGTTCCTTCCCGAGGCTATTTTACAGCGGCACCGTGGCTCCGCTCGGCACTTAGCACCGCCCAAAACGATTGCAAATTGGTTTAAAGAAATGCCGATAAACCAGAGCGCGTTTTTCCCCTATCCCGGAATGCTGTGTGGACTAGCCAGACCCTCCTCCGCAGCGCTGTGGAGGAGGGTCTGGCAAAGCGCTGACTAAACTTTGACTAATAATGCCTGTCACAGTTTCCCAGGTTTGACCAACCAAACTGCAAAAATACTCAATACAAAGATATAAAACAGAGAAAAGCGGCAAAGCCTCACACTGGAGAAGTTGGAAGAAGAAACATGTTTCTGCTCTTGCTTGCTTAAAAATAAATGACTTAAACGTGCAGCTCTGACACACACAGATCTATCTAAACTTAATGCTCTCTAGTTATGTCCTAATTGATTAAAATTGGCAAAGCACAAGTACACAATATAGTCAAATAATTGGTGCCATTAGCTGCGAGCTCATTCATCTAGCAGAAAACGGTCTCGCAGTGAGATCCAGACCTGAGACAGGTTCCCTGCTGAAACTAGGGCAGTGTGTCACATTGCTGCATCACACCATGGGGGATTCATGCATTCTGCCATATCGGATTTTATCCAATGCACGTCTTGGGCCAAGTTGATAACAGTCCTCCATTAAATCTATCAATCCGCATTGAATCATAATTTCGTAGAAGTGTGTTTTTGGCAGTGATGTTGGTGCTGCAGTAAATCATTTGACTATCACCTCATGAAGGTTTAAAGAGCTACAGAATATGTCTATGGTGCACTTCTCGCATCTTTTTTTGCAAGCATTGCCTGTTTGCAACTATAAAAATATAAATTGAAAAAGAAAAAGAAAAAAAGCTGAAATGTCAGTTTTAAAGCGCTAATGTAGGCAAGATTTTTTTGATTTAATACCTGAAGGTCCTCTCCGTCCAGCCTTGTCTTGGTGCCTCCCGGGCCCTTCTTTGGTTTCCATCTGAGGTTCTGTGGTCTCATCCTCTGTGTTCTCAGAGTCTGAAATGAAGAGAAGAAAGAAGAAAAAAAATGATATGAGAGAAAGAAGGGGGAAATTCAGATAAGAGAAATTAAGGTGGAGGAAAAGAGGCGGCTGAAAACAACAATAGAATCCCGGTGTAAATGACATTTCACATTTGCTTAGCGGCACAGAGTTTGATGGGGCCTTGAAAAGAGCCGTGGAGGGGGGCCCCCAGAGTGCAATGTAATTGGTTGAAGCTTGAGCGTGACATGAAGCCAGCTCTGGCTTATAAATATACTTGGCCGATACATGGAGAGGAGCAGTATGTATAGGTGCTCTCTCCTCGGGTCTGGATGTGTTTTGACTTTGGTAAGAAAAACAGAAGAGTGTGCTTATTTTCCTTCATTACGCTTTGTTCTGTTCATTTTTTTTTTACACTTTGATTTAAAAATGTTATTACTTACACCTTCCTAAACCCCAGCACTGCTTAACCAAAGTAGATTTAGAATTCAATGAAGAGTTAGAATAGCACAACATATTAAGAAAATGCATGTGATGCCAGAAAAGTAGGTATTGATGACTCCAAATTAAAACTAAAATGTGACTAAAGGTCAACAGGATGCAATGATTACTGGGTAACCTTTTCAAAAGGACCAGTATAAGTGAAACAACATGAAGACAAGATATTTCTGTGCAGCAGTGAAGGAAATGCCAACCATTTACAAAATGCTATAACAAATGGGAGATACGGTCACAGAAACTACAAAAATGGAATACGTGCCAACAAAAAGAAAGACAGGGACAACATCCATTTGATTGTGGTCTTGAGTTTATAAAAAGGTACATTCAAAATCAGAAGGAAGAGACACATATGGGTGTAGACAAATAAAATATTATGCAGTACAGATTTCTCGAGGAAGTTAATCCTAAATATTAAAGAACAGAAAACACATTGAAGGGAAGTGGGAAACCACAGATACAGTAGGGTCACAAAAAACAGCCTGGAACCACATCTCTGTGGCTGAGATCACACTGAACAGATGAAGTTAAGGAGGGACGGATGGGCGGATGGGAAGAAAAAAATAAAAATGAAAAAGGGGCAGAAGATCAATCAAGAGAGGCAGGTTTACCATAGCTTTGCTTTCGGCAGGAGCGGAAAACTTCACTTCCATAGTGGCAGCAAGAGAGGGCAGACGGGAGAGCACCGTTACTATGGAAACCAGCATCTCTCTCACCCACACGACCAATCCTCTTCGTACCCATTAGAGTCTAAAATCACCAGCCAAACTGCTGCGAGGCTGACAGATATGTTTACTGGTTAGAGAGCTCGGGAAGGAGGACGACGCCAACCACAAAATAGGTTGCACCTAATTGCGCCTCACATCAAGTCAGATCCTGATTAGATCATTCTAGATTCTATTCTAGGTCTGCCTGATGATAAAAAAAGCCAACGTAACATGAACAATGACCATTAACTCATTACATTGCAAGCAGCGTGTGTGTGTGTTTTCCTGGGTGTGGGGTATGTAGATCCACCCATCTGAGTCAAATTAAGTTAAATAGCTTGCACACCATGGGCGAGGGAAATGGACTCAGCAATGTAATCATGGGGGGGGGGGGTATATTTTACAGCGTATGGCTTGTTTCATAATGTAAATATGATTTGGAGTCGAGTACGGCAAGCCTCTGGTTTGGCTTGGATCAGAGAGTGCAAATTATTTTCCAAATATTATGCCATAAACCATCAAGGCCACACATTATTCACTCGAGGCTTTTATGCAGAGAGGCAACAACGCAATTACAAAAAAATAGTGCTGTGTGGGGGTGGATGCACATTATTAAAGCCCACTCTGGTTGTAAGCAGTCAAGCAGTAAAAACGGATAAATACACTAAAGCAATATACATGTTCTACAACAGCAACTTTCATATATAAAAGAGTTATTAGAGGAATACATCAAAGTGAGGCACATGCTCTTGAAGGCTCAAACTAACAGAAAAAGAGGCCTGAGAAAATCATAAGGCTGCAGTAGATTAGATTTGTAACAGAAAAGAACAGACTACAACATAATAGAATTAGTGTAAAGCTTATACTGACAACACACCATGGGTAAATCTGCCAAATGTCCGTGTGGAATGCCCAGTTCTCTGAAACAAGATACAAAGTACAATGCATTATTAAACAGCAAACGCAGCCAAAGATTGTTATACACAAAACACTGGAGTGCAAATGGCAAAGGTCCCTTTGACCCAACAGTATTGTTGTCACATCCTGAACTCTAGGTAGCACAAAGAATACCTTCAACATGCTGGGTTTGTAGTAGAATTTGTCACCGTTGTGTATGAAGAAATGTTATCCAAAAGGTATAATGTTAACATGTTATAGTGCATACAATGTGCAAACCTATAGAGTTGACTGTATGGGGAACTGTATGGCAATAGACATTAGATATCATAATGGCATCTAGTGGTATATTCCTTGGGAACAGTATGTGTGACAAAACAATCCCAACTCAAAAGCTTTTTAACGGTCCTCCTCAGTTGTCACAAATTGGTAAAAAAAAAAACTAAAACATGCCCATCACAAATTCTTAAAGTTCAAGCTGATCTTCAAATGTCTCGTTCTGTCAGTCTATGACATGAGACAAACTGAATAGCTGAGAAAATGACTTAAACAATTAATTGCGCATCAAAATAGTAGATTTACTTTGTCTTGATTGACTAATCGGCTGGTTAAAAATAATTAAATTGATATTCAATGCACTAAACCTTGTTCCACGCATCACACCAGACAAAAAACTAAAACATGATATGATCATATGAGGATTAGAGATTCTGCTGAGATAAATGATAATATTGAATCCTCGCCCAGCCATATCCATAAGAAAGATGCATGTCTATAAATGATAAATATCTCACAAACTCTCCAGGCCGCGTTTCAGTAAGTGTCTCTGGCTGCTGATAAAGCAGTTGGTAAAACTGCTTCTTGGACAGTCTGTCAATCAGCACCAAGGAGAGCTCCTCAGAATGACTCACTGCTTGCAGCAGATGGAAAGCAAAAGTAGCAAAAGTGCGAAGTTGAAATGACTCATTTCACACTCATTTCCCCCCACGTTTGCTGCGCACTCCCCATTGGTTAATGTTTTTGTGTCAAAAGCAATTTGAGTAACTGTTGCCTGTTGGTAAACTGCTGTTTGACTCCACTAGAAGCTTCCATCGTTGTCGTGATTTCCATTGTTATGGCCTCAAGGCAATCATATCAGCAAACGCCAGCCACAAACGGCATCCTTTTTGAAAAGGATGCTTTTGGCAAATACTTAAAAAATATTCTATGGGTATAATCCAAATCCTACCAGCATACATTTGGGCAGATCTGCTGCTGAATGCAAAAGAGCATGTCCCAAGGGTTTGATATTGATGCAGAATTCAGAGGAGGCAGCGCGACCGTCAGAAATCAGCTTTATCCTGTGCTTTGCTCACTTCGTAGCCATTCGGACTGGCTGCCCTGATTCTCATGTCTCCATGGAGTGTAGCCTACTGACACACTTTTCATCTGCTTCCAATTGGTGAAGCCTGCTATAAGAATGACTTATTATATGACAAAACTTCCACGACTTCCAGTGCAAGATACACATTTGACAACACAGAATGTGGAGCAGAAATGTGGGCTGGGGTTTGATGATATTCATTGCTTATACTGTACTGAAATACATTATTTTTTTTTTACCTGGCAACCAGAGTTTTCCTGAGCTGACTTTCTTTGTAGCGTTGTCCTGACTTGCCCTCAATTTATCGACCGATAATAGAATGTGGAATACTGCAAACATCACCTCTCCTAGCCATAGTTTCGCTCTTTCAGCTTTTCCCCCCCCCAACTGAATTAAATGCCTAAAATAGTGGTGCTAGGTTGTAATCGATACATGCCCTACACAATATTCTTAAAATGTTTCTTTTACCACAGTTATGTTACAAATTGACACATTTGCATCTCATTATCAGGTAAAGGGTGTGGCATGACATCCCAATATGTAAAAAAAAAAATCTACTAATATCTATGAAAAAACAACAACCCAGATACAGCTTAATAACACAATCATTAAATGCAATTGCTTGCCATAAAAGAAGCAAACTCACCTGAAATCTCTTCTTGGACCAGATTTTCTTCATGTCTTCAAGTAGTGCTCCCTGTCAAGCGTGCAAAATTACCTGTGGCATGAGCTCACAAAAACCCCACAAACCAATTTACCGAAACCGAATAAGCCCAGGGTGTGGCATCAAAAAAAGAAGAAGAAAAAAAAAAAAACAAGATTCAAAACGGGATTGAGCTGCCTTTCGTGCGTGGGTGTGTTTACTCTCCAGTCTGGCAGCAAGACGGGGAGAAAGCGAGAGGATGCAAATAAGCCCGAGCCAGGTGTCTTTGTGTCTGAGTGTGTATCCGCTGATGTGAACAGCGTCTCTCTCTGACGTAGACGTTGCCTTTAGAGGGACAATTCTCAGCTGGTTTGTCCAACTCCCCCACCCCCCCCACCCCTCCCCTCTGCCCGTTCTGCCTCAATCGAGAGCACACTCAGCACAAGAGGGAGTGGGGGTTGGAAGTCTGAGCATAAGGGCTGTGTTGGTCTTGATTGCAGTGATGAGAATGGTGAATAAGAAGAGGAGGAGGTGGAAAAAAAAATGAGGAAGAAAACAACTGGCTTCAACAGAGCATGTTGACTTTTTTTTTTTTTTTTTGAGCAGCCCGAGTGAAAGATGAAAGCGACAAAGCGAAAGACTGAGGCAAAGAAAGAGTCAGACAGAGAAGAAGATAGACAAAGAGAGGAGATAGAGAGCAGAGAGTGGAGGCGAGAGCAAGAGACAAGGTTGGTGGGGAAAGATTGACGAGGGTGGAGGCAAAGCAGGGGAGAAACAGAAAGCAAGAGGAAGGGAATAGATCATAGGAAAGGGGGTTAAAGTGGCTAGACATTAAAGAGAGAGGGAGGGGGGGAGGGTGAGTGTAATATTTCAATTTTCTTAAAAAATATGTACAACCTGACTACAAACAAACACAATCGTTCTTACACCCTCTGCCGCTCCGTATATTCTCTTTTTGCTCCATTTGTTTTCCTCTATGAGGAAGGTAGCAGCCCTCAGCAAAAGCCATAAGCCATCAATTATGTATCTATATTCCACGTCTCTGTGAGCTTTAACCATTGATAGGGTTAGGTTACTACAACCGAGGGCTATTTGGACTAGAAGAGCAAACGTGTTCCCCCTACTGGATTACAGCATAATGCAGATTTCTTATTTCGGGTACACAACAAGCAGCAGCCACAGTTCAACCTCAAAATCATATTTGCAATATGGATTAATTGTTTAGTCTATTTAAATGACGAAATTTTACGGCAAAATGTCTTACCAACAATAGAAAACCCAGATATTTTCATCTCACTAAGCCATCACTGATATAATAGGTGTATCTATTTCCAGAGGCCTGTGTAAATCAGACAAAGAGAATATTATAAAACGCTATCCTCCAGGACATCTGATTTGTTGAGCAAATCTAACTGCTTTCCACAATCTATCTCCTCCTTCAAACTCCCTCTCTCTCTCTATCTAACACATTCTGACACACGTTAGTTGTTCTTTCAGACACATCTGTGCTCCCCACACCTCCTCCATCAAATGAATCTAAAAATAATTACAGTCAGACCCAGATCTCATCCCAAATGAGAGCCCAGGATCCCTGTCCACATTTCAGCACAGCTCTTCTATCCCCGACTGCTTTTTTTTTTAGCATTGTTAAGTAAGACATGTTACTGTTTATGGCCTTGTAAACACAGAATCAATATGTGAGATTTACTCCTGCCGTGAATCAGGAGTTTCTTAGTGAATGATTTCGGATTCTGGTCATTAACTCTTTTTCCTCCTTTTCCATTTATTTGATTATTATTATCCAGCTACTAGTGGAATCTTTCTATCCTAACAACATCGCAAACTAGATTTAAAGTTAAATAGTCATCCTCTAAAGACAAACCTGGATGCACTGGACTGCAGTTTTCAATTGTTATTTTAACAAACCTCCCTCTCTTCAACCCTCGCCCGCCTCGCACTCCTCCTCCATCAATCACCAGTGAGAGGCATTCGTTCCAACAGAAAGCGCAGCAATCAATACCAGTGCTTTATGCGTGATATGGGATACACCCCCAAGTAACCGTTCAAACGCCTCCAGATCAATAAGCCCATCGTAACAGAAGATTCCATGACCAGCATCCAATGAGAGGCCAGATATTGGGACTAGGCTTCCATTTGTTGGAAATATGTCTCATAGAGTGTTTTTTTAATTTTTTTATGCTCACTAAAGCCACGACGACTCCGCTTCAACCAAGCTATGGCTGGAATATCCTAAAATATCAGCCACTGAGATAAGATAATTGGATTTTATTGGTGCATGTCATTTATCTTACTCTGAATCTGGTTTTGTTTGATGGCTCAGGAGGCCACGTCGTCCTCTGCACTGCTTAAACCTGCAAAAATTCGGCTTCTGCGATCTAAACACAGATGGAGAATCCATAGACACCGAATGAGCGTTGAAAACATTTTGGACAGGTGCTATTCGAAACATACCAATAGTTTAATTATCTTAAAACAACAATAGAGTAAGCAGACTTCACGGAGACCCATTGATTTTGTGACAGAGGCCGCTTTCTGTGGAGCAGCCTTGATGGATGCCTTCCAGGCATGCAGCTTTATCAGCAGCATAATCTCTCCGCAACGGGAAAACAGAAACTGCTGCCGTTACATCACACTGTGATCACACTTTTTGGTTTTTTCAGTGAATACAAATCCAACTATATAATGTATGAAGACATTACATTTGTAACCAGTCTTATGTATGACTGTGAAACAGTGAAGTGCTGCACTGAAGAATCCTCCAAGAAAAACCTGCTCATAAACCAAGCATGAAGTCATATTTAAATTGAATTTGGAAAGCCAGCATCCGTAAACACCAAGATTATTTGTATTAATACTTCACTGTATTGGTCAATGGGACCTTCCTGTGATTTTGTGGCGCTAATCTATGTTGGCATAGACATACATAGACAACATAGACATAAGGGTCAACAACATAGACATAAGGGTCTAATGGTGATATATATATATATATATATATATACACATATATATATATATATATCCTAGGCTACAACATTCCACACCATCCAAAATGGAATATTTAATTTAGTATAGTTGGCAAAGAAACGCAAGGTTTTCAAATTAGGGACAAAATACAAATCCATGCTCAAAATCCTTGTGTTCAGCAAAGTATTGCGACCTTTTCCGTGGCTATACTGTCTCGATACATGGACGCCAAGTATATTATCTAAATTGCACATGAGAATTTACTTTGGAACTAGAAAAATAAAATCAATTGCTTTTTCAGTCCACTAGATTATGCAGTTGAGTATACATTTATCTTTTTAGATAAAACAGGAGTGACACAGTTTTTCTTTGGGGACATAATGTGTTGTTTGGAAAAAGAGGTAATAGATCGCAAAATATATAGCAGAATATCGCAATATGCTTAAAATCGCAATAATATCGTATCGTGACATAAGTATTGTGATAATAGCGTATCATGGGGCCTCTGGTGATTTCTACCCCTACTGGGGGTATCCAACAAAAAATCTGGGCTGTACATTAGGCCATAGATTTGCATCCACACTATACTCACAAAACACTCAGTTGGTTTCTGCACTCAGTGCCACCACCTGTGTTAAAGGTGCAGTATATAAGCCTTATAAAACTAACTTTCTGTCATATTTGCTGAAACTGACCCTATGTTTCAGTAGAACTACATGAAGCAGGTAATAAAAAAAAAAAATCTGGCTATAATCCACCGATCCCTGTTCAGATGCACCAATCAGGGCCGGGGGGTGTCTAACTGCGTGTCAATCACTGCTCATGCAAATGCATTCATTCTCCCTTGTGGGGGGGAGGGGCTTAGGAGACTGTTTTGGGCTTTAGCAGATAGGGGGGAGGGACTAAGAAGTTGTCGATGTTCAAATTTTTTGGCTAAATCCTGAATCTTCACAATCCGACCTACAGCACCTTTAAAGGAATACGCCACCGTTTGTTGAAATAGGGCTTATCCCGGTCTCCCCTAGCTGTAGATAGGTGAGCTAACACATTTGTTGTCTCAGTGCAAGTAATTAGGTTGTTTTTTTGTCTTTTGTTGGCTCACTTTTATTCACAACATGCTAACCGGCAACATAGGATTCCATTCACTACGCTAAGCTAACTAGCGACGGCGCTGCCGATGTTGCACCGGACTAAAACAATGCATGCACAAAAAATGCGTTGGCCCACCTATCTACAGCTAGGGGAGACCGTGATAAGCCCTATTTCAACAAACCGTGGCGTATCCCTTTAAATTAGAGTTGTATTAAAAAGACAAATGTGTGAAGAAAACCTGACATTTTATGTGAACACATTTTAAGTTGTGACCCTGCACACTACATTTGTAGTATTAGACCAAAGCATTAACCAAGTAGACAATTTGCACCACATTTGGCAGCCATTTATCAAAGGAGAACGTTTTTAATAAATCTGGTTCTTGATTTGCCCCTCAAATCCCTTCAGAGGCAAATGTGAGTGGGGGTATGTCGATTCAGATCATATGGTGAGGTGATCTGGAAATCCCCAATGACAGTGGCTAATGTTGACAGTCACGCTGCAACCCGATCCTACCACCTAATCCTCACCAAATCCCGGAGGGTTCCTGTGAATGGCTGTGTACCGGCGGGATGGAACACAAACACACCCTTTGCCAGACAAACACCAGGGAAACAGCGGTGGCTTTACCCCCACATATTGCCTCAGCTGCCTCATGAGAACAGAGAACCTAATTAATTGTACTGCATGCTCAATCCACTTGAACGTAATATTTAGAGAATGTGAACTCATCAAGCGGCTATAGATTATCCCTGCTCCAGTATGCCGATGTAAGCCGTTCGCAATCCAGAGAAGAGGACTGGGTCGATAAGGAATGGTGAGAGCAGGAATGCCATGCTACGTACGATCTATTAAACAGACACTGACTGAGCAGATAAATGGGTTTAAGGCTTAACTGCAGCACATTTGCAGGATAGACAACTATTAAATATAACATTTATAGCCCTAGTTTAAAAGCAAATTCTTTCATTTTTGTTTCATCCAAAGTAACAATTTGCTCCAAATAAATCTTAGGTATTTTGCGTATTTGCATATATAATTGCAGTTTCACTTAATAAACACCTTATCTACAATATACTGTACGTCTTGCTGGCCCCTTTATAATTCTGTTTAACATATTCCCAATGTAAACAAAACTTTAAAAGCATCAACAAACTCTTCGTCTAGTGGTAGTCCATGTATTTATACACCCGTCAGTCAGTTTTGGGAGTCTGATTTCAAATCTTGTTCTGGGGACTTAGGGGGTGGGGCGACCCCTTTGTTTACATTTGGATCATGGTGTGGACCTGGTTGGACAAAATTAGATATTTTCTGGAAAAAGTCAATTGTACAGTATATGCTGGTTCCCGGCTAGCGCTTTCGGAAAAAAAGGATAGGCCAATGATGTCATTACCACTACCATTTTTAAGTATTTCAAATGTGATCCAGTTAAAATTTTAAAGTCAAGCCTGCAGTAAAAAGCATTATTCATGTAAAGCTGGGGCTTCGTAGAACAGGGCAAGACATAGAAGTCACAAACTGAATCCAATTAAGCAGCAGCAATAGCGGCCTTTCTATTACAGCTCTTCCACTTAGTTGAGCATGCATTTTCTAAATTGCCTGCAACAGTGTGATCGTTCTCTTACTTCAACCTGTTGAAAGGATCCCCGACAAACCAGTTTATGCTTTCATAGTACATGTTTTGTATTGATAAAAGCTCCCACTCACCTCTCTGCTTTTTGCTTCTCGGCCCACTCACACCTTCCCTAGCACTCCTCAAAGCTTTCCGTGCATCAAGCAGCTCCTTCCGCAACATGGCTCTCGTCTTCCTTTGTATGTTCCTTTAAAAAACGACTAGGTGGCTACTTGTGCCCAAGAGAACTTCTCCTCTGTGTACAAGTCTTCCAACTAGTCTTTTCCATTGGGACACACCACTTAAAAGCATGGAAACTTCCTCAAAATGACTCCTATCGTTTCCCCCAGTTTCATCTTCTCTTAGTAGGTTGTTAAAATGGCTTCCTCTGCAGCATGAAATGAGGAATTGGTCAAACAAGGATGTGTCGTCTTAAGATCACTGCCGGACCATTCAACTTTATCTTCCGTAGCCCGTGTCTGTCCTTATTGTCCTCTCCCTGTCTTCCCCCAGTCCTCCCTAACTTTGACTGTCAACCACGGCAGTCTATTTCGAGTTTTGCATAGTACAACCCCTTCAGTTGTACTGTACTTTCCCCTTGCACCCCCTTTCACAGAGCCTGCCCCCCCCCCCAGTTATAGCAGGAGAATAAACACTGCTACACAGAAACCTTAACAACCTTGCTGTCCTCTGCTTGTTTGTTGAGTTTTGAAAGTTGAGTACAGTCAGACATGGTGTGATACACCATGAAGGATATGCTTCAACTGCACATACATTATGGGACAATGGGACAGTTACAGGGACACCAGTCGAAGAGACGTGGATCTATTTCAGACAGCAAAGTGCTCATAGACCTTGGAGCTGGAGGTGAAAATATCACTGGAGCATTAAATGACTCAAGTTTAGACTGCGTGACTAAATGAGTACATAAAGAAATTGGTATTCATGTCGACGCTTTGCATCATTGCAATCTAAAAATGAATGCGATTATGGATCGCCATGGGCATTTACTACGACTGTCTCATGAATAAGAATATCAAATGCTTACCACACCCTGGTGGCAAGTTATTATGAGCGGAATGTCCTGTACAGTAGGGCTGAACCCTATCCGTCAACTTATCACTCTACTTTATAGCCGTCTTTTAGGTGATGTAGCAGACCCTTTGGCGTTCATATGGGGTGGGGGGGCACGCTGCTTGGAAAACGACATCACTAACAAATGATAGCATCTGAACAGCTTTCTCCAACAGGAATGGTGAATTTCAGTGCTGTATTTGACTGACCTGATAAATTGTCATCCAATAGATATGGTGTCAAGATCACTATCAACTTGTTAGTATGCTAAATATACGTTTCCAGTACAAATATTACTTCCTATTTGACATGTAAGCCATTCATTAGTCAATGTTTTAGCCTGTTTATTAGTGTACTATGTTTATTAGCCCAGTGGCTTGTTACTGTATATTTAAAGAGGAACTTATTTGATGAGTTTTCACACAAAGATCAGTTTACGAGTCATTTGTACTACTCTGCCTGTTAAAACGACTGCACAATGTCTTTCTTGGTTCTGAAGGGAGGATTCACAGCAACAAGTCTACATTACAGGCTGCATTCTGAGGGCATGGAGTTTGAAAGACGTGGACGGTCTAATGAAAATTTGCTATTGGTTGCATTAAATCCGGATATTTTGTATCTTGGCCCCTGCTGCTTCAAATTTGACTTTTCTTTTTTTAATGTTTCTTCAATTTTATGTAAGTGCAATACTAAATCGCTGGACCCCTGGAAGTTGACTGTGCTACTTTAAGTGCTTTAGACTAGAGACCAGTGCAACAGTTTGCTGTAATCCGGAAACCTAAATCTACCTGATCAGACTGTTAATATTACTGAAAAGATCTACGCCTAAACAACAATCTCTCTCAACAGTATCTCAAGAATGCAAACTGCTTTTTTGAAATCACATGAAAATGGGTTAAAGTGAGAACCTGTGAAAAATAACAAAAGCATGGACAGGTTTGAACACTGTAGCATATACTGTACAGATCTAGTTCCAACATCTACTTCAGCTAAACCAAATTAAGTTAACTAGGTTCGGGACCAGTGCCATGTCTCAACCACAACTTCCTGTCAAGCCTACTTATACCAGGTTAACTGGTCCTTTTACCCTTTACCTTTCCACCGCATCCCCCTTTGTCATTCCGTCTCTCTTCCCTCCAGTCTACCGCTCTGTTTTTCAATTCTCTGCACACCTCTCTTCTCCAGCTACAGTCCAGGCATCATTATTGGCTTGGGTGACAGAATACCAAAGACGGGTCCCTGGACTTTCCTCCTTCACGGCTTCCACTACCAGCTTAACCCAACAACTTCCTCCTCCTTTCACCCTCTTTCTCACATCAATGCATCCTCAACGTTCAATACTTCCCTAATACAATAAAAATGTTAATCACACACTGTTGTAACGTGATGTCACTTGCACAAAACAAAGTAAACATGACCATAGACCTTGAAAAGCATCTTAGATTTGAAATGATTTGATTGCCTTAGAGCTGCGTTTTCCACCTGTTTTGGCATGTCACCCCTAACATGAAACAATGTCTACTTGCAAACCCTGAGCACAGGATGCATAAGTCTATAGGTTTATGAAAACTGAAAAAAAAAAACTGTAACTTTATTTTCTGCTCTCCCTTCCTGTAAATCGCATTGCAACCCCACAGATTTGTCTTGCAAGCCCTTATGGGGTCCTGACACACAGGGTGGAAACCACTGCTTCAAAAGGTGACCTTTCAAATGTTCTTATGAGTAACTGCAAGTCATGACTGGGATGCTCACGCTCCTGCGTCACAATACGACGATGATCTCCTATTGTAAAAGAAGCTGAAAATACCACAGGTGACCGATGTGCTGCTTTCTCAGAGCTTCCATCAAACTGCTTATCTGGCCTTTAGATGCCTAACGGTATGTTAATCAGAAGCTATACGCCAGAGAGTGACGTCAATAGGGTAGTCTAGACTTGTGACACAGCACTACTCTGGTTTCTGGTTGGTCTGATCTCTCAGGGTGATATCTTAAAGTGACAGACCTGACTGGCTATATGACTCACTGCACGATGCTCAAAAGCAGCCTGAATAGCCATTAAAACTAACTGCACAGAAGTGTAAAAATACACAGACACCCACAAAAATAAAACGTTCACCCCTCCCCTCCTCCTCCCCCTACCCAAGCATACCCACCCAGTCTCTCTTTCATCACCCTGACCGTAACTGAGCGTGACAGCGCCGCGTCTTGACCGTGGTGATGCTATAATTATCTGTGATGTCTGCTGGTGCAATCGGAGAAGGGGCCGTCGGCATCCACACATCACTAGAGCACGAGCCCTCTGCTCAGCACGGCACATACCAGGCCATAAATAACCACAAGGAGAGAGAGAGAGAGAGAGAGAGAGAGAGGAGGGGAGGGGAGTTGTAGGAGGGAGGCAGAGGTCAGAGAGATCATAAGACAACTAGGATCTAGAGAATGGATAAAGAGAACATTGTGGTGTGAAAAAAGGTGGTATTTTGCCATCTTTTACACGTTTGTCATTCATGTAAATCGTAACATTAATCTATCAAAAGTTAGGCAAGAAACAAAAAGACTGTCGTTTTTAAGTCTTCTGGGGAACTCCAAGTCTTCCTAAGCCAATTATTTTCAGGTCTAAATGCAGACAATTAAAATGGCCTGTCTTACATATTACATCTCTATTCAATACACAAGCCTGATAATTCAATATTTAAAAGGTATACTTTGCCAATAGTCAACCAACTTTGTATCATAATAATGTTGGTAGTATGTGTACATTAACTATGTTAAACTTCCCCTCCAATTTACCAGTGCCCAGATTGAGAGAGAGAGAGAGACGCCCCTCTCTCTCTCGCAAACTCAGACCGAACTCAGATTGAATTGTAAAACTAGACAGCGGTGATCAAATATAAACCAAAAATTCTCTTACTGGATTGCCTACTTCTCACCTACACTCTGGCCATGAAGCACCAAATAAAAAAAAATGCACAATTTTACTGCATAGACAGCTCAATTTTTCCAGCAGTAAAATACTTCTTTAAATTTCACAGCTATGCAAGGCCTGCCTGTCAAGGTCTTATTATTTTTATCTTTCCAGGATTTAAAAAATGCCAAAATTTGGGAGGATTATATCTTAAAGTGATAGTTCGGAGTAATTCACCCTAGGGTCCTTTGCACCATGACCTCGAGCCAAACACCCCCCCAGAAGCTTTTTTCACCTGGGTCTAACATTTGGTAAGCATGAGAAGTTACGCTGAATAGCTTAAGGCGGGGCTAATGGACCCACCTTTTTAACTCTTAAATGACCCCACTAATAATGCGAAATGATAAAAGGACTATACTAGTATATATAGGTTATGCACTCATAAAACGATGGATTGGAAAGTTTGTAAGTACACCAGAAGTTTATGTAAAGAACACTTGCCTGCTGGCTTCTGCTCTCTGCTGTTGTTGTTGCTGCTGTGAGACGAGTGCTTAGGGACTGTCTACAAATTACAACACCGAAAAGAGATGCAACAAAAATATTTTTTAATTTAACTTATTTTTTAAAGTAAGTGCTGTAGCAGGAGATAAGTAATAATTGAGGTAAGATTGGAGACATTACCTTATTTAATCATTAAATTAATACATATTTTTGTTGTAACTCTTTTCGGTGTAGTAATTTATAGACGGCCCTAAGCACTCGCTCTAACTGCAGTAGCAGACGCAGCAACAGAGAGCAGAAGAGAGCAGTGCGTTCATAAACTTCTGTGTAACCTACAAACTTTCCAATCCATCGTTTTTATGAGAGCATAACCTATATATACTAGTGTAGACCTTTGGTATCATTTCGGCATATTAGTGGGGTCATTTAAGAGATACAAACGTGTCCATTAGCGCCCCGCGCTAAGTTACTCAGCGGCTAACGCTACTCTACGCTAACTCGCCCAGTGTTAGACCCAGTTGAAAAAAGCTTCTGGGGGGGGTGTTTGGCTCGAGGTCATGGTGCAAAGGACCCTAGGGTAAATTACTCCGAACCATCACTTTAAGTAAGTCTCACAACAGTCAAAGTCAAACCTACAGCTCTGGACATAGAGATTTAATCAAAATAGGGACAAGAAATATAAAAATGGACCAAAAATAATGCATGTGATCTGTGCTGTCTTGTAGCGTTCTTAGATACATCTGATTCATAACTTCAATTAAGCTGAAATGAGCAGACCGAGACAAAAGAGGAGACAGTGAGTGGCAGATGAAAAGAAAGAAACGAAGAGCAGAAATAGGTAATGAGGAACAGAGGTCAAAAAGTAGAAACTGGATGCTGGATTGAAGTAAGAAGTTCAAAAAGTAGGAGAGCGAGACAGAGAGGTGCTGAGTGATGCGCCAGCTGGACCATGTGTGCCAGCAAATAGTGCGAGAGCGGGTGACATGTGAGCCCAACTTTCTCCACAGGCCAAGGGGACAAGACCATGATCGGCCAGCTAAACAATGATCTCACTGAACATTTTATTCTGTATTCTACGCACGAGACTCGGTCACTCAAATGGATGATGCAAACTAGTCAGGAGTATTTATACCACCAAATGTGATGTCAATATCCTTGCAAAATGCAGTTGACGAGCCAGCTCTAAAATTCATTATAACATTGTCTGCTTATTAGGCCCTAAATAGAGTTGAAAATCACCACTCAATTGAATCTCAAACTCAGTTTGTAACAATGCAACTGCAGTGCAGGTATAGCAGATTGTGCATGAACTGCTCATTTGATCTATAAAATAAAGAATATCTGGTGTTGGCTTTACCTGTAGAAAATCCTATTTTTCTTATCCTTAGCAACAATGGTATGGTATTAGTCATGTTGTTTTCAGGTGAGTCAAATGTGTTTCAGAAACCATCAAAATGTATATCACATAATAAGAAAGAACAGAGACAGAGCCACTGGAAAGACATTGATACTTGATTTAAGGATCAGTTCTGTTATTGTGTTCTCTCACCACAATTGCGCACACACGCACACACACACACACACACAATTTCGTAAAAACCTGCACTGCACTGCAACCAATGTCACATGACTTGCAAGGCTATACGTGACATATAGGGCTCTGGGGTATGCTTATCCAAGAGTTGGTTACTGAGGAGAGTTAAGCTTAAAAAAGCCACAGAAGCTTCACTGACAAATGCCATCCTTATCTCTGCAAGGCAGAGGTGACAAGATAAAGTGGGAAATAATAGACAATCTATTCAAATCCATCATGCTTAAAGTGCAAAACACTAAAGCATATCCAGAAATGTTAACAATGCATGAGATAGTTACCTTTTTTTTTTTTTTAAAGTAACTGGTTAGTTTACTTCATAACCTGCTCTAAATTATTTGGAGTCCAGCGCATTAAAAAGGCAATTGAAAAGGCTAACGATATGCTCAGAGTTTGAGAGTTGTGAGTGAGACATGATAAAGATGATGTGGAGGATGGGACAGACAGGACTAACAGAGGCCTTTGAGAAAAAGAATCTATGTCTTGCACCCGAGCGAAACTGTCCCGCCAAATGTTGTAATCCTGGGAATGTTACAGAGCTGCAACGGCAGAAATTCTAACACAGAGATCATCTTTACAGCTTAATCCTGAACTTGGTAAGTAAATCTTGAAGGTTTTCATCGTCAGCGAAACCTACGCAAACATAGTCTATATACGCGACGTTCCACTTCTGGGATCGCTCCGTTGCCGCTGGAAAATGCGCCAGATTTCACTCTTTTCGGCCGGATGTACGGTAGCTTCTGCTTTCTTTGTGTTGGAATTTTAAACTCGGGGGGATTTGTGAGGACTATGGTTAACTGCTCCTCAGATCTCTGCAGGGTAAATCCAGACAGCTAGCTAGACTATCTGTCCAATCGGAGTTTTCTGTTGCACGACTAAAACAACCTTTGAACGTACACATGCAGTGGCACTGTGGCCTCGCTCGGCGCTTAGCACCGCCAATGACGATTGTGATTGGTTTAAAAGAAATGCCAATAAACCAGAGCACGTTTTTTCGTAGTTCTACGTTAATCTACAGCAGTGGATGATAGTGATTACCGATATAACTACTAAATCACGTAAACAGCCGATGTTTCTCAGTTTTAAAGTCTTGAAGGTTACTTTCCCCAGGCTCATTCCCCTAGCTTAAATTAGATACAACATCCTAATATCCTAACATTTGTTCTGCAAATGTTCTGCAAATCCCAATTTCCTCAGCTCAGTAAACATAACAAACAGCACCCAAAGGTTCCGCTGTGCAGCTAATAGAAAGCAATGGCGATACTCCTCCCCTCCAACAAGTCTCTACTTACGTCAACAAGCTTATTTTAAGTATCCCCCAGTGCTGATCTGCAGACATGGAAACTGTCTGATGATCAAAAGCAAAGTCTGGGATATATTGTTTTCTCTGGGTGAGCTTTCACCGATTGGGTTAATGTTTCAAAGGATCTACTATTAATTAGAAAAGTGTTGAGAATGGCCATTAGTTTAACAGATTTTAATATTTTTATCTAGAAATATAAGGGTGTTCCAGTGTTTGTCCTAAATCAACCGGTATTCTGTATACACATGGAAATGCAAAAACGGTGTAAATTAGTGATTGGTCCATTTGAGGAACCTTTTGGGTCTTAAAAATAACAGCTATTGCCAAATATTAACCTGTGTTGTAAGTAAAGAAAGTGTAAGTTTCAGTTGCTTGTGATTACCTTCACCAAGGTCCATAATGGCCAAGACGGCACTGCAGCTTGCCTCCCCCAGCTCGTTGGTCGCCACGCAAGTGTACAAGCCAGCGTCGCTCGTGCGGCAGTCCCGTATCCACAGCCCGCCTGAGCCCTGGGCTTCTGACGCTGGGAGGAGCTCATCGTTGTGGTACCAAGTCAGCAGAGGTTTTGGAAATCCTGCCACTGACACCCTCAGCCGGATATCACAACTTGTTCCTACGGCTGCTTTGCGGAGCTTGCGGGTGAAAACTGGCGCCGTGGGTTCTTGCATTGCAACCTCAGCGTCTGGAACAATCTGGTCCTTGGTGACTTTGGGCCTCTTGGAAGGGATGTTGAGACTGGGACTGGATCCGGGGCCTTCTGCCATCTTGATTTCTCTCGAACGTCTTCACGGACTGGAGTTTTTATCTGGTAATTGATTGGGGTATCAAGATGAGCTGCAGTTATTGAATGTCTCTTCTGAAAGCCTCCATTGCTTCAGATATCTCTGGGCTCACAGGGAGTGCAGAGGACGTTTGACCTGGGCTGTTGCACCGGGGACTGTAATCACCGGAGTACATCAATCAGAATGACGTCAAAGTTATGTTCAGATATTTCACAGTTTGAACACAGACACGGTTTGCTAGTGAATGTGCTCATCAGATAAAATTCAAATCAGCGTTAATCCGTTCAAACAGCTTCAAACTTTTGCAGTTTTTTTATTTTGTGAATAATAAGTTCCTATCCATAAAAATGACAGCATTGCTGTGCAGAAACCTTAAAAACTAAGGCATTCTACATTCAGTAAAGGGAGGCCTCACTAAAGATGCTATTGTTGAGTTACATTATGTAAAGCGTAGGACCCAACGTTTTGGGAGTTTGATCCATACGGTAGGCTAAAAGTCAAGATGTGTCTGCCTCTTTATCGGTCTCCTGCAAGTCCCCCAAAACTTAGTGTTAGAATCAGAAAGCGGTTCATTACCAAGGTTTAGACTTACAGGGAATTTGCCTTGTTGTTTGGTGCATACAATAAACATATTGAGGAAATGAAAATACAGGCAAAGCACTGCAACGGTCAAGAACATTAAAAAAAAGAAAAAACTGCACTAAAAATATGAAAAAGATACTATAAAAAAATACCATACCATAACAAATATGTACAGTATAGCTGTATCAGAATGAGAAAGCGGTACAGTCTTGTGCAGGATGTAGGCCACTACATTGTTGGAGTACTCTTTAGCAAAGCAAGATATGACCTAATGTTTCTATTACACATCAACCTGTGTCCGTAGTACGTACACATAACGTGCAATACAGACAGAAGTAGTCATGGTACTGTAGCCAGGATGTGAGGATTCAAGACACTACTGGTGTGTGTGATCAAAAACAGTAGCCAGGGGTGTTTTAAAGCATGGGATATAAGTTATAGAAGTCTTAAGAATGAGGTTGGTAGGATGGCCCAAAGGACTTTGACACTGAAGGCAGGGATTTGCTTCCCGTTTCCTCGCCACAATTACCTCGGACAACCTTTCCCTAAGTAGTTCTTCCTCAAAAACGAGTTACTGCTGGTGTGTCTTTGTCCTACTGATAGGAGCAGCTCACACAGGGCCTCACTTTTTGGTATCAGGACTTCCTGCAATTTCATAATCCATGAAAGTAATTTTTAGGGGGGAAACAATCGAATAACTATTCAAAATGGCAATACATAGAATAATTAATGATCAAAGAATACATTAGCATATGGATTTGCTGCATATGCTAATTTCTGATATCCCACTAATTTGCTGATCCACAGAGTTTCCTGAAATAGACTTTCCCCGATAATACAAAGAAATGCATCTTACCTCACTTTTGCCACTAAAGCTGAAAGGAATCCCTTTGAACATCCCTGCAAAGTCAAAGTTAAGGTAACAAGATCCATGAAGCAAAATATTTCATCTCAAATCATTTGCTAAAGCCCGTGTCTCTACGTGTCCTTTAGCGAGCATGGGCTGTAGGTGTAAGTCCACCCTAGATCATGTAGCATTAGCAGCCACTGCCATGGTCCCTTTCAACAGCTTCAGCCCCGGGGAAGAGTGGTGAGACAGAGAGAGATCCTTTTTCCTAAATGTCAAACCACTCAGGCCTTCTGCTCTAGTGTGTTTTCAGTAACTACATGTGAGCACTTATATATATTAAAAAAAATCCAATTTAACCTTTTTTTGTCTTCTAGGCACTTAAATCAGCTCATGTTTTCTGTCTCCCTCTCCCATCTCCACCCCCCAAACTCCCTCAGGTTTGGAACGACAGCTGCACCACCACAGATAGGTCACATTTCTTGGGCTGCCGTGTATGACCCCCCCCCCCACACACACACACACACACACACACACTCAGTTGATAACATTATCTAAAGGGCTTGGAGTGTGGGAGCTTGTGTGTGTGTGTGTGTGTGTGTGTGTGTGTGTGTGTGTGTGTGTTTATGTGTGTGTGTGAGTGACAGGCAGAACAGAAACAGCATGCATGTGGCAGTTGGAGTTGCTATAAAAAGAAAGTCTAAGAATAAAGGGCAGTGATTCATCCAACTGTAGGGCAGTGATATAACAATGCCATGCAATGTAAGTGGTCGGATAGGGATAGACCGATTATCAGGCCGTTTTTCTTGGCAGTTTGCAGATTATCTGTATCTGTGTTTTATTTAATTGATAACCGATAAAGTTAATGAATTAAAAAGTGCTCTACTTTGGCTCGGCTACAGCTCTGTGTGTGTCCCTCAGCTTCAGTTTCACTCACCACTGAGTCTGACTTAATGTATGTATTTGTATACTTTCCCTTTTATTTCTTTATGAATTTATGTTTATGAACTTTGTTACATCTAGCCGTTCCAGTTATTCTTTGAATTGTTATATTGGTATTATTAAATAGGATCACAAACTTGCAAATGTAAAAGCGTCTACACACACTGAATGCGTGTTTTTTTCCTTTAATCTATTCACAAAGCAAAATAAGAGTGCGTTCTTCGGTATCAAGGGTCTCATTCAAAAGCACAAGTAAAAATTCACTATCTTCCATTCATCCCAAAAAGCAATTGTAATTTTGTTCTTCAAAAACATAGAAGTTGCATAGCTGGACCTGCAGGAAACCACTTAATATTACATTTAAATTAAGCTTTTTGTGTGTGTAAGCGCAGATTCAGTCATTCATGGGCTAAATATGCAGCAATTTGTGAAACAGTTTTAAGATTTTATAAATACATTTTAAAAAAACCTGGCAGTTTAATTTTTTAGTCCTATAAAGTTTTTTTCACGCTGAAAATATTAGTTTTAAATTTTGTTGGTTATACATTTTTTTTTATAAATTTCATGAATTAGGATGCTCCCAAGCAAAATGTTTTCTGACCAAGAGCTTGCATGTGACTGTGTTAAGATTATAAAGAATAATATCAGCTGATACCAAGATCTGTTATTAGTATTAAGAGAGCTGAAATGTAATTATTAGTCTTAGGTTATGCTTGTCTTCTCAAAGTTCCCCACAGGAACAAAGTGTTCTAACTTGTCTGTGTTGTACCCTGAGGTGTGCTAATATTTGGCAAAGACAAAGATGAATATACTAAATACACTGCACTGCATAGCCAAATGTCATCTAGTTATATTAAGTAAATGTTTGTCATCGGTTTGTTTTTCTGAATTTATTTAAGCTTCAGAGAATGAATACAGCATTTCTACAAGTCATCATGTTATCTCTAATTTATATAACACACTGAGTGGTCATGTTTCTTTTTGAAACAACGATGCAATGGACAGGGAGCGACTTCACAGTCAATGTTAAGATGACTTGTTCTGTATTCAAACGCAGCATAGTCAAAATCTCAGATATACATAAATAATTTCATGAGTATATATATATATATATATATATATATATATATATATATATATATATATACATATATATACATACATACAGTATCTCACAGAAGTGAGTACACCCCTCACATTTTAGTAAATATTTCATTATATCTTTTAATGGGACAACACTGGAGAAATGACACTTTGCTGCAATGTAAAGTATTAAGTATACAGCTTGTATAACAGTGTAAATGTGCAGTCCCCTCAAAATAACTCAACACACAGCCATTAATGTCTAAACCGCTGGCAACAAAAGTGAGTACACCCCTATGTTAAATTCCCATAGAGGCAGGCAGATGTTTATTTTTAAAGGCCAGTTATTTCATGGATCCAGGATACTATGCATCCTGATAAAGTTCCCTTGGCCTTTGGAATTAAAATAGCCCCACATCACCACATAGCCTTCACCATACCTGGAGATTGGCATGGGGTACTTTCCATAAGATCATCTCTCAATGCAAATCAAACCAGCTATTAGGCTAACCAACATAAAACCATGCCAATCTCTAGGCCAATCACATATATACATACACACTATTTTTCCTGTAAAAAAAATTTGTCAAACTTAAGCCAAGCACCTTGATCCACTGACACCCCTCTGAGGGAACGGGCCACCCAATGTGGAGCCGAGGTAATGGATGACTGAATTTGAAAGGACCCGGGCATGCTTCAGATCTCCCCGACTTTATCCCGCTTATGGCAGGTTTGACTTTGAGGAGCTGTGAAGTCCTTCCAGCCACAGAACACTCCAGTTCATATGAATTCAAAATCAGTTATCCAAGTATGAGGAGTACAGCCAAAGTGCTGGACCTCACTGTATGATAGTATTCTTCTTCTGCCTTAAAACAGTCTCATAAAACATAAATCATAATCAAATTCTGTACTGTATTTACTGTACTGTGTACACACCCAGAGCTGTTTACTGTAGGTAAACAACTGTAGGTTTTCAGGGCAGTCCTATTTAAGGATGTCTGCGTTTGCATACAAAACAAATAAAGAAGAAATTGTATAAAAAGCTGAGCTCTGCTGTGTCACTTGCTACGACTGGCAAGATGCTTTCCACAAGATTGACAATCATCGCCGGTGGGTATACCACCTGTTCTGTTGTCTTTAAATGGTCATTAACTGAGAGTTACTTGAAAAATGGGACCAAATTATTTTGTTATGTTGTCATTTAAAGGATCAATTCTATCTTTTTTTTATGTTTTGTATCTTTCAGTCTTGGCTGCAACTTGGTGTTGGATATCAGATGGTAAATCATTACAATTTATATTATATGGTCCTCTGATTTCCTTCCTTGATTTATGTTTTGTTTGTGCCAGTAAATGGTTTTATTCTGTAAAGAATAAAACCCCAAGAAACAAAATGATCCAGTAATTCTCCTGTCAATCATATCACGACCCTTCAAATATTCCCTGCAAACGCCATTCCATGTTGGGAACCTCTACTCTATACAGTGCGATCAACTGATATACAGTACTTACACAATGTTTTGCTGCAGGACAACTCTATGATGTGGCATGTCCTGGTGTAAACAGCCAGCTGCAATGCCGTAAGTATTCTATCCATTGACTCTCGGGCTTCAGCTCCGTTCTCTCCCTTTCCTACAATCACCCATTGTTAATATTTTGCTTCATGATCCATGTTGTGTGTGTGTGTGTATGATCAGCTGAAGAACACGTGATTGAAGTGCTGTCAGTGCAGCATGGTGCGAAGAGCTCTGCTGACTGCACTGCCAGAAGCCAGCCTGCCGTGGTCTCAGACGAGAAGTGCATACACAAAGACATGATAGGATGGATCAAGTTCATGTGAGTTACATTTACTTCAAATCAAACAAAAAACATAAGTAAGTCGAGAAAAGTCAAAATAATGAATACAAATGTGTGTTGCAGAACTGTGTTTGTTCTTCTTTCCTGCCCCATCAATCATCTCACGAGCCCCCGTATTTATCTTGTGACATAGACAGATAATTGTGCCAGACATTAGCTTGCACATAAGATAATCTTGACTGTGCAATATTTTGATCTTTTGTAATATTTCTATAGCTGTGACAAACTGGAACAATGCCGACTGCCCAAGCCCAATAGGCAGATGTTTGTGTGCGACTATTCAGAAGATACCTTCGTTCAGATCACCTACAACTGTAACAAGAAAAGTGCTGGTGAGTATTTTAAAGCACTAGCAGAGGCTAAATATAACAGCCGGATAATTCTGCAGATATCGCTGGAGATGTTAGGATGATTTTAGGATTGGCAAGCTAAGACCTGACCTTATCTCCTGATGTTTTTACAGATGTGCGTACCACTGTTGTATGTGAAGATCAAGCTGGAGTGCTAGAGTGTGGTAAGAACGCGTCTACAATTCTGGCTGCATGGATATGTTTGTTTATTTTTTTTTTTTTAAGTCTCTCCATGATGTTTTTTTAATAAATATAGTCATACTTAAATATACAATCAATACAATCTACAGTATACTGTGTACATACATACACATACATATTAGGGGTGGGGGAAAAAATCGATACAGCATAGTATCGCGATATTTTCCGTGGCAATACTGTATCGATACACAGATGCCAAGTATCGATCTATTATTATATATGTGTTGGTCAGTTTGCCTGCTTGACAATCCCATTTTGCAGCAACAAAATTGAAGTGAGTTGAACAAACAGAGAAATGTATCTTTTTAGATAAAACAGCTGTTGACAAAATTTCCTTTTGGGGACATATTTTGAAATTGGGAAAAATTTGAAGTTGGAAAAAAGGTAATAAATTGCGATAAATAGCAGAATATATGTTCAAAATCGCAATAATATGTGATATAGGTGATTCCCACCCCTAATACAAACACACACATTATATATATATATATATATATATATATATATAATATAGATGTGTTGATTGGAATATAATTGATTATAATGGTAAGGTTTAGGGAAGAAATGCTTAAGACATTACAAGAAGAAGGGTATATGGCTGTGGATTGCATAACATAAAATTTCTTTTTAAGTTAATTCATTGTATGTCTAATAAGGTTTCTGTTTAGCTTAAGTCAGTCTTAGGGCTGGGCGATATGGAGAAAATCAAATATCATGATATTTTTGACCAAATACTTCGATATTGATACCGCAACGATATTGGAGTGTTGACTATTGGTGCTTTCACAAAATATTATTATATAATTATTATTATATGATATCCAAAACCTAAGACAATATCTAGTCTCATATCCTGATATTGATAGAATATTGATCTATTGCCCAGCTCTAGTCAGTCTTGTCTGTGTTATGACACATTTTGTCTTCATCTCTCTTCCACCCTCAGAAACAGGAGTCCTTAACATCGTGAGGGCCAATTTCGGGCGTTTGGACATGAACACCTGCACCGACACTCCTTCGGACATGACCTTCTGTGCAAGTCCCACAGCTGCGGGGAGATTGAAAACATTGTGTGTATTGTGTGTATTACTATTTGTGCTATACAATAATAATAATAATAATAATAATAATAATAATAATAATAATAAACGTAGATGCAGTAAATCTCTGAATAGTAATAATACTGGCAGTATAAATGGCTGGTCATATTTTTTTCTCAATGCAGAATAGGCCTACATTTCCAAAGTGGTTGGGTTTCTGGGTTATTAATGAAAAAAATATGCATTAGTGACCCCTTGCTTTTCTTTTGAATGTACCCTCAGGTGTGAGGGCAAACAATCATGCGACGGTAACGCCACCTCTGCCAATCTGGGAGAACCTGCTCAGTGCGATGATCTTCCCAAGTATCTGACTGTGGATTATGTTTGTCAGTGATTGGTAAGTTTAATAATAAAACACACGTACTGCACGGCACTGTGCACGGTTTTTGCAAACAGTTGAAGCGTTAAACGTGTCATACCTGAGGCTGTTTTCCTGTCACCTTTAGGAGATTTGCGTCTGACAACAGTGTCCCAGGGAGGAGCGGTGACGTCCTAATTGATTTCATCTAGGGCTGCGACTAACTAATTGTTTTCATGACTATTGTTTCGATTAATCGATTGGTTGTCTGGTCTATAAAATGTAGGAAAATGGTGAAAAAATTCAATCCGTGTTTCCCCAAAGTCCAGTGTACGTCCTCCGGCCTTGTTTTGTCCACAACTCTAAAGATATTCAGTTGACTTGTCATAGAGGAGAGAAGAAACTAGAAAATATTCATATTTGAGAAGCTGGAATCAGAGAATTTGTACTTTTTTAACATAAAGATGACTCAAACCGAACTAATCAATTATCAAAATATTTGGCGATTCATTTGATAGTCGACAACTAATCGATTCATCCTTGCAGCTCTAATTTCATCCAATGTATCCATTGGTTTTATCCAAACGCATATAAAAAAACAATGTGATGAGATGAATTATTAAAAGGGTACTGCTAAAGATTGTGTTTTGGTCTTTTTTTTGTCACATCTGCACCAGTAAAATCTATTCTATTCTATGCACGTGTGAAAGTCAGTTCTGCTGTTAACTTTTTATTTAAACACATTTTTCTCCCTGTGATACCAAAATGGGGGATGTAAATATGAAAATGTTCAACCTATTCACTTATTTATCATGGTTTTTCTTAGAGCTTGAATTCTTTAACCGTTAAACTGCAGGAATTAGCCCGTCCTCAACCAAGAGTCTGGCTTTTCCTTGTACATCTTTTTATAATGTTACTTACATGAATAGGTGTTTCAAGACAATTTAAACGTTTCAATGTTGAAAAAATGATAAGCAACAGATGAAGTATTGATCAAGTTTTCCTTCACTGAACTATTTTGAGTAGGTAGACCAGACGTCCCGGTTTGACCGGGACAGTCTCGATTTTTAGTTGCCTGTCCCGAGTCCCGACAAAACCCACCAACCGCTAGGAAATTGTCCTGGTTGTCAGCTATTACATAGCCGACGTGGTCTTATTATAGCCCGAGCATTAACTAAACCCATGTAGAAATACTTACAAAGTGTCCAGCGTATGATTTTCACGTGTGTGTGTGTGTGTGTATGTGTGTGTGTGTGTGTGTGTGTGTGTCAGTCAATCGTAGCGGTCTACGTCTGTAATCTGTCTGTGACCTATGTTTGACCTGGGCTGGCACATGTTCATGTTAAAAAGCGGGTGGGAGCACGGGCACTACGGTCACGCGAAAAAGTGTCCCGGTTTTAGTTCCGGGAAATCTGGTCCCCCTAATTTTGAGACTTTTTAATCTTCATCAACATGATGATGGGACAAGAGTTAATGTTGAGTTACAGGTGTTAAAATCATGCTGAATTATGCACATACAATTTCAGTTGAAGTATATCGATATATAGACGACCACCTCTCCTCCCCTTCACTGCCAACAATGCTGCAACTACCCCATCGTGTAGATACATGCTGCATAACATCAGAGGGACACGTCCCCTTCTAACGCAGAAGACGGCTCAGGTTCTGCTTCAGGCTCTAGTCATCTCACGTCTAGACTACTTCAACTCCCGTCCTGATTGGCCTGCCGGCATGTGCCATCTGACCCTTGCGGCTCATTCAGAACGGCAGCAGCTCGACTGGTCTTCAACCTCCCCCAAGTTCTCTCACACTACACCGCTCCTCCGCTCTCTTCACTGGTTACCAGTTGCGGCCCGAATCCACTTCAAGACACTAGTACTTGCATACCGGGCCTCGAACGGATCAGCCCCAGCATACATCCAGGACATGGTCAAACCCTACACCCCACCCCGTTCACTCCGCTCTGCATCAGCCAACCTGCTTGCTACCCCCTCACAGCGAGGGACAACTAATCACTCAACGAAGTCCCGACTGTCTGCTGTCCTGGCTCCTAAATGGTGGAATGAGCTCCCTATTGACATCAGGACGGCTGAAAGCCTACGCATCTTCCGCATAGGCTAAAAACACATCTCTTCCGACTACACCTCGGATAAACATAAAAATAAATTTAAAAAAATGTATATATATTTCCTGAAGCTGTACTTTCATATGGCTCTTTGTAGTTTTGCTTATTTAAAGCTAATGTAGTTTGTACTACTTGTCTGGAGTTTGCCCCTTGAGGGTTTGAAAGCACTTTATTGGAAGTGTCAGCTAAATGACATGTAATGTAACATGTAATATATATATATATATATATATATATATATATATATATATATATATATATATATATATATATATTGCATGCCTGTGCTGTGTTTTGGCCAAAAGAATGTTGCTGTCATGAAAGACACACATCTGGTGATGTAGTGTTTTAACGCCCTCTTCTGGTAAATTATGTCATTTTTCATTTCAGTCTGACAATTAAGACTATCAGCGTCATAACCGCATACGTAATGCATCACTCGAAACACACCGACATTGATTTTTAGTGCACTGCATCCATATTTTATCTTGAGATCCACATGTTCATTACATATTTGTTTCTGATATAAAAGCATCATTGGAAGTTTCCACCATAATTATAAGCATAATATAATGGAAACTGTAGCCATGCTTGGAGCAGGCGATTCACAACCTGCATAGTTTGGTCAAGACAATAAGACTTTAAGTATTAAGTATGGAGGCAATTAACTTTTTTAGCATTTATTAGCCCCCTGTTCCATTATCAGCTATGCCTCCGTGGAGATTCATTATGCCATCCATAGATACAAGTCTGCAGCAAAAATTAAAAGAGAAACGTAAACTGCTACCCAAGCAGTTAATAGTACAAAACATCACTGAACAACACAAGATATTCAGGCTCAAAAGAACCAGAGACTGGGGCATACAGGTGCTGCATTCTTCATCCCTTATTATGATGTAGTGACGCAGTGATGCAGTGAAAAAGAGAGTTTCAGACCGCCTTTCAGTGTACATAGTAGGGCTGCACAACAAAAAACATTGTTTTTTTACGATTGTCATCGCAATATTAACTGGCGCAATATACACATCGCGAAAGGCTGCAACATATCGTGAAAGACACTCCGATTTTTTTTATCAGCAGAAAGCTGCACTTTAAAACGTAACTTTTTTTTAATTTATTTTTTTTCCCCAGTGGTGCCTTTTATATTCAATTCAATGTTCAATTTGTTCAATGAAATAATGCTGGAAATTATTTCCTTTTATTTGTTTGAGATTCAACAAGCAATGTGTTGTATTTCAGCAGAATACTGAAAGCAGCAGAAATGAGGACACTTGAATATCTGTTTATTTATCGCAAGTAATATCGTTATCGCTATATTCAACAACGTTATTGCATACCGCATGTTTTTCTAATAGCGTGTAGCCCTAGTAGCTGATGTAGGCCTACTTGGAATATGGGGGTGGAAGACAATAACCAGCCCAGTGTTGTAATCGCTTCAGACAGTTTGCCAGCACAGTCAAAGTCTGGAAAGTTGTCACGCAGGCAGGATATTGTGTATGACATTGTTCATGTGCTACTGAGGCTACATAGGGGATTTGATAGCTTCTTCCTTTGGGTTCCTGCTCATGTATGGGTGGGAGGAAATGGAAAAAGGAGACATATTTGGCTAAAACAATTATTTAAAACAACAGGTGGTTGAGGTTACAGTAAAACTATCATGCACAAAACCTGGCAGGAATACTGGGACTTGCTTGACACAGCGAGGCACCTTTGTATTCAAAAAGCAGGAGATGGCCATTATACCCGTCTGAAAATAGGACACATACAAGATTAAATCAAACACTCAATAGAATAGGCAAGCACCCTAGTAGGCTGCACGTGATATTGTACAAACCGGAAACGAACATGTTGCAGGTATGATTTGAATGTAAAGATAGAAAGTTATCTAATATTGTAAATCTCTTTATTTTATTAGGTAAGTTCCATATCCATAAGGCGAAATTTTCCAGATCGACACCGTGCTTCAAATTATTCCAAGTTGATTTCATTGATTCCAATGTACTTTAGAGTCTCTAAAGCTGGTATCCAATAAGAAAGCTACCTTAATATCTGATGTCTACTCAAATTTCTCTGTTTAAGTGCTCCTGGTGTCTATATTATTAACGATTTTTGAAAGTCTGTCCCTTTTGTATCTTTTATTTCCCTCTGTTTAGACTATTACTTCCATTTTTACCTTAATATTGTATTATTTGTTTATATTTCTGTATCTTATCTGTTTACGTACTGCATTGACTGATCATATGTATTCTATTTTCCAGTAAAAAAAAAATATAATAATAATTGTTGCAGGTATGATGAAGAAATAAGATAATGAATAACAAAATTGATTAAAAAAAATATTTCGTTAGGGAATCTGCTGGGTAAAGACATCATGGGAAGTACGCACTCTTCTAACTAATAATACATTAACAATAGACATAATTTAGTTCTTTTGTTAGCTAAGCTAAGCTAACATTAGCAAAGTTGAGACATTGCTGTGTAACAGACGTTATATACTGCGTCAGTTTGCTGACTCTGTGACATTCTCTTCTCGTGTTACTGCCAGACTAACGCTACGTTGGAGCATGCCACAAAAGAGACATTTCAACATCACAAAAAGTAAAGCAAAGTGTGTAGCCTAGCTAGCTAACTCACCGGGAGAGTTGGTTGTTTCCTGACGGTTTGCGCAGGTGTTGCTATAACGTTGCTGATGATGAGTTATATTTAAAAATGCCCCCCCCCCCCAAAAAAAAAAAAAAGCCATGGCAGTGAGCCAGTATGAAAAATACCAGAATCCTGAAACCGGCGAAGCTAAATTTAATTGAGCTATCGTTCTTTTTATTACACGTTTTCCTTTTCCACCGTGATACGTCAAAGTGCCAGCATTCTGTAATGACTACTTGTGACCACAGTGGCCGCTGTTTAACAAGTTATATAGTCTCACTGATCAGATGTCATAAAGTAAAACCGTTGTCATAAACAGCTTAGTTAATGTAAATATATCAGTACATTAGAACGCATCATCACCTATTAGCCTATTTTAGTTTGACCAAATCATTTGTAATAATTAGTTGTTTGTTTTAAGATTCATTTTTGGGGCTTTTCCCTTTATTCGATAGTGACAGTGGATATAGAGAGGAAATAGGGGGGAGAGAAAGAGAGGCAGGGCTTTAGACTTTTGGGGGCCCTAAGCAGGATTTGGTTTGGGGACTCTCCACATTGTAACATGCTGCCACTGCACTTGGCACTAAACCAACTTGTGTATTGTAAATATTAGTTTAAGCACTCATAATGTACAAATATACATTTAAAAACTAATTAGCAGCAAGATTATCTTTGAATAGACCGGCTCTTATGAGCTCTATTGTGGGACATTTCAAGTGCTTTTGGGGGCCCTCTGGTAGCCACGGGGCCCTAAGCAGCCGCTTAGTTCGCTTATGGGTCGGGCCGGCTCTTAGAGAGGAGATGACATGCAGCAAAGGACCGCAGGTCGGATTCGAACCCGGGCCGCTGAGAAGGACTCAGCCTACTACGTGGGGTATTTTCAACAATAGAACATTGAGTGTGACTGACCTTGCTTTAACATTATTTGTGTCAAAGTGTAAACGTCTTAGCCTACTCTAAAATACAACTCCACAGACAACTGGTTGGTTCAAAACAAAGCTGTCGTAACCATCTGGTCTTTGGCCTGTTAAACAGCTGATAACATGTCCTAGTAGGCCCACGGAAACACACACACAAAAAAACATTTCTCTGAGACGGATTCAAGGATTCAAGGCCAGTCAGATAAAGGAGGGAGACTTTTTTTGTGTGTCAGATGCCCGCCACGATGAAGTCAAAGTGTGCACAATGAACACTCCTGCAATAAAGTAGCCTAACCTGACTCTGCCAGATGGATTGCTTCGCATTTGCTCGGCATATCTGCGAGTGGAAAACTAGAGCTCGCGAGATCAGGACGGTCTCACGAGGCTAGCAATAAAGGGCACAGATTCATGTTTTAAGGCTCTTGAGAAGGTTGCTCTACAACTACAAACATCAAGATGTCTTTTATTTTACAGAGAAACATTTTTAGTTGTTGTTGGTATAATTACAGTAAGCAATTATTATCCACATACTACAGTTGATGATAAAAAAAAACAGAAGATGTGTTATTTAATATAATCAGGATGACGTAAGGCTACAGTATGGGGAAATGTAAAAAAGTTAAGTTTAGAGTATGTTATCATTTTCACGTAAAGGCAAAATAGCTCTGAAGACTTGACACTAGCTATAGAGTGTAAAAAAAAACAACTTTCCACGTAGCCTACAGCGTGTGACAGTGGCTGATTTCTTGACCCTCGTTCAGGCAAAAAAGTCAACTACGCCAACGGGGGAAAAAAAAGCAACTCCGCAGGACACAAAAGGAGAAAATAAAACATGCAGAAACAGATAACGCAACATCCCAGCCGCCAAGGCCATTATTTGCTATCTTCCATTCATGTGTTGGCAACAAATAGCTTCTGCTTGCAGACTTAACTCGGACCCAGATAGCTGCAGAGCCAGACTAATATGCGTGAGAATAAAGGAAGTCACGGGAGAGATTGAATTTTCTGGGGCTAACTGGACCTCCGGCCTTTATAGAAACTCTGTGCTTCTCTGAACCGGTCCAAGTCGTCAGACTTCTGCTTTAGTTGTTACGCGTGGAAGGTGTTTTGCGCCCAAGAGTGTCAAGTGGTTGTCAAAACAGTCCAGCCATGGCGTCCTGTGCTCTCTTTATCCTGGGCCCTCTGTGGATCCACGTTCTGACACAGGCCTGCAGCGGAGAGGAGCTGTCCCGGGAAGCGGTGTTGTCCTGGTTCAGAGAGCGGGTTCTGGAGGGCCTCGGGCTGGAGGAGCCTCCTCTAGCGCATAGTCCCGACAGGGACATGGCCCAGCCCGAAGCAAGGCACGCACCCCGGAGGGCCCCCAGGACAAGCAGGACAGCGTGGGTCAACCGTCAAAGCCGTCCGACCAAAGAAACATCTCAAATTATTCTCTTTCCCGGCTCTGGTGAGACGCTTTGTTGCTTTGTTGTTGTTGTTGTTGTTGTTGTTGTTGTTGTTGTTTTTTTTACTAACTAAACTGCCCATTCATGTGAAAATACATTCATCAAGATTTGGTTTTCTCTAAAAGTGCAGCAAAGTGCTTCCGTGAACATTTGGATTTTTGTTCTTTCTTTGAACCACACTGCTAATTGTCAGATATTCCACGTAGCCATTGCTTTGCCTATCTTAATGCTGAAATCACATTATTTCATATTGCAGTAAACTCACTATATGCAAGCTGCAGATGTGAAACAAATAAAGTCAAATACTTAAAGGGGTGATAGAATGATTATATAGGGTATTTCACACTGTTCCTTATGGTCTCCTAATGGGGTATGGAACATTGGTTGGGCTGAAAATGGCCCGGTTGATATTTTATTGGCCCTTATGCGTCCCTGTGTTTTGGCCCTATTTGTAACAAGAGTTTTTCTTCCAAATATGGTATGCTCATGACTATTTAGATGAGCTGCGCGCTGATTGGTTGAGCGAATTGCAATACACACACATGATTGGTTGAGCGAATCCCCAATACACACACATTAGAGACGAGACAGAATCTCATATTCCAGACACTATGAGATGTTCATAGTAAAGGGGTGTCAATGGGATTTTGAGCTTCTATGTATGTCCTATTTACCCACCGAACTGTCGTTATTCAACTATGACAAGGTCAAATCGGTTTTGCATTCTATCACCCCTTTAACACTATATATAAATATGATATAACAACTGAAGTGGCCTTTAGGCTACTTAAAGACCCTATTTGTATATTGTTTATGTTTAATGTGCTTTAAAGAGCAACTTAACGCCTGGCTGAAATGCAGTTTCACGGCCCCTCTCTCTTTTACCTATGTGTGGTCACAACCAACAAGTGATGTCACAGTGTCCTGGACATAGATAGAAGAGTGCTGCTGTGCATAACTGCGGCAGAGTAAGAAGTTAAACCACTAGAGTTCAGCAAAATCAAGATTTTATGGGCGATTATAATTTGTTTGCAAATCTCATTTAAAAAGTATAGTGCTGTGTATTATCTGAAAGAATCCGTAGACACTGGAGCCTCCTCTAGATAATAGCAGGACCCTGAGGGAGCCCCAAATTGCCCACTAAAAAAAAACAATAAACGTCGCTAACTGCTCTCATATATTACTTTGGCAGACTCATCCTGTGCCAGACCTGACTCAGCTCCTGGAGGAACCTCCAACAGCCACTTCACATATTACTTCCAGCCCTCCACCAACAACCACGAGACCCTTGTCACATCTGCCCACTTCTGGTTCTATGCGGGCGAAGGAGCCGCGGCCAACTCCTCTGCCCAGCTGTTCATCCTCACTGCAGCGCAGCAGCTTCTTCGGGCGGCAGAGGCTCCATCCGAGACGAGCTCGGATGGATGGACCACCTACCACCTGGATCAAACCCTGCTCGCCTCTCTGCGCGAGGGCCCTTTTCTGCTCCAGGTCCGCTGTCCAGCCTGCCAGTGCCGCGCCAATGAGCCAGACAAGACGCCCTTCCTTCACCTCCACGCTCAGCCTCGTGGTCCCGTCCGCTCCCCCCGCCACGCGCCAGTGACCATTCCCTGGTCTCTTTCTGCCATCGACCTGCTCCGGCGGCCCTCTCAGGAGAGACCTCAGCACGACGACTGCCACAGAGCAGAGATTGAAATCAGCTTCGAGGAGCTGGGCTGGGACAACTGGATCGTCCATCCAAAGCTGATGACTTTCTACTACTGTCACGGGAACTGCTCCGCCCGGGATCGAACCGCCGCCATGCTGGGGATCACGCAGTGCTGCGCTCCGGTCCCAGGGACCATGAAGTCCCTGAGGATCACCACAACATCTGACGGCTGGTACTCGTTCAAGTATGAGACCTTGCCCAACATCATACCTGAAGAGTGTTCTTGTATCTGAACATTTTAGCTTAAAAGAGCCCGTTCTCCCAAATGACCAAAAAATAAATAAATGACATGTATTGTTTACTTATCTAGCTATCTCGCAAAGCGGTCATTTCTGGTTTTATGTGCTGAGGTTTTTGACATTTCTGCCTCTAATTTGAACTAACTGCTACCAAAGAATTAGTCCCCTCTGAAAACTGTCCACAGCAAGTCTGGAAAATCTGAAGCACATAAAACGTCAGATACAACTTAGTTAGAAAAAGTATTCTAATTTATGTGAATAGAACCTTTAAAGCTCTGCTTTTTAATGCCACTTGCTAAATCACATACTTTCATTTAGGTACGGTAAGTAGAAATGGTGCAAGGCCGAGCCTGTGGGTGTGATTCCGACCTTTAGAGGGCAGTGTAATACTACTTTTCCCCTGTATCACTTATCAATACCTTCATGTATAGCCTGACTGCTATTAACTACAATATGATAAATAATTGATTTGAACATGGAACTCCTGTGTTCTGTAAATTCCAGACATTTCATAGTTTAAGCTCCCGATTCATATCTTTGACCATTTACAAAAAAAAAAAAAGTATGTGCTGCAACTTTACCACAGAAAGAGGCAAGCCTATAAAATACTGTTCAAATATATTTATTTACTCTGAAGACAAAATAATCTCTACAGTTACAAAGACTACAAAACTGGCAATAGAAAAAAAAAAAAAAAAACATTGAAGAAATACCATATTCAAAACGGAATGTCGTACCTTGCAATAAGTAGCAAAAGTGGAAGTGAGAGGATTACACACACAAAAAAAAAAAATACAGCATCAGACAGCTCTTTGGCAATCTGTAGTTTCATTATTTCAGCCAAAGATCATTAATCTGACAGGTTATGAAAAAGTATGACCTCTGTATGAACACTGAAAGCTATTGATCAAAAGTCTCATGATGAATTGTAGATTATGCGTGTTTACATGGCACAGGGCCGTGTGTCAGCAGCCAACTGTCATCCTTTCCTCAGCTGGGTTGCGTTTCTTCCAGGATAGATGAAAGCATCCATGTTTCAGCACAACCGAGGGGTAGTGGTGCATGTCAAGGATGGAAAATATGTCTCACCAAAGAAGAATGTAAATTTCAAAAAGGATAGAATTTCATTGTTGACGGTAGCCCAGAAGACAGATGTTTCCAGCTGTTAGCCAAAAAAAAAAAAAAAAACTCACAAAAAAAAATTGTTCTTTAAATTTCTGCAATGACTAACATTGTGATGAATAATTTTTTCTTTTATAGTACTGCATTTAGGAAAGAAGGGGTTTACTGACATCTAAGAGCGTGTGAAATAGCTGGCATTTGTGATGCCAAAACTTCCCTTCTAGACAAAAGTAAATATTGGAGTTAAGTACTGGTAAAAATATGGAATATTTTAAATGAATTGATTGTACAAAAGAAAAAAATTTATTCTTAGGAACATTTCCTGTCGTTAAAGAATTCAAGCATTTCCCAGGTAAACATTTTGGCCGATTGGAGTAAATATACAGGCTTCAAAATTCTGTCAAATATTTCTGAAATGGTGTGGTTTGTGGCTGATCAACGCCAATAATCCCCAACATTAATCTGTTTGAATTAAACAGGACTCATCTAGCGTAGGTTAGGCCGCCCTTGTTGCTGCACACGCTCCAGAAATGACATAACCAAAGGCTGCGTTCTTTGAGATTGTCAAAAGTGAGACCAACATTCGGCGACATTTCATAAATAGAGAGCCTCTCTTTGTGAGGGAGACAACACAAGCACACTTGGCCAGAGGACTTTAAAGCTTTCGATAATCCTTACAAGGTCTGAAATGGACGAGGATTACTGCATGGCCACAAAAACACAAGAGCAGGCGAAAGAACAGGGTGTAGACAAGGTTTCAGCCGAAGGCACAGTCAAGGTTTGGAAGGAGGTCAGCATGCAGTAACCAGAGATGTGGCCGGCTTTCAAGTTTAGAGTCCTGGAGATGAACCATTTGTCACAACACAGCTTGGTCAGCATTTTTCTCTTTTCTTTCTGACCCCTAATACTGAAAGGCTTATTTCTCTCATCCACACACACACACACACACACACACACACACACACACACACACACACACACACACACACACACACACACACACACACACACACACACACACACACACACACACACACACACACACACACACACACACACGCAGTGGTCTCCCTCAGTGGTCTGACTGCACTCCGATATGTGCTTCCTCCATGTGTTTAAGGCCAGTGGGAATGGAAGAACAGACGTTTGAGGCAGGAAGCACGCTCAGGCATGTATTCCTAGGAGAAGACAAGACGAAACAGAGGAATATTCAGCATGTTTGTTCACTTTTTAGAAGGTTCTTGAGCAACATGATGTTTTGCTGACTTGAGGTCATGCTTTATATAAAAAAAAAAAAAAAAGGCAGCTATGTTTACAACGGAGATAAAACATATCGATCGACAGAAAATGATCTGCAATTATTTTAACAATTGATCCGATTCATAGTCTAGAAAATTACGTTTACAAAAAGTATTGCTATATGTTGGCAATACTTTCTTTCTGGATGTTACACACACACACACACACACACACACACACACACACACACACACACACACACACACACACACACACACACACACACACACACACACACAACACACACGTGATATGCTCACAGCAAGCCTGTCTGAGAATATAGTTCCCAGTTTGTTTACTGTTAGAAGATGGCTGTGTCTCGTGTTACATTGTTTTTTGTACACGATGTGACTCTACAAATCACAACATGTAAATAGGAACATGTTGGCGTTATTTTGTCACTTTTGTCACAATTCGGAGCAGTAGGCTAGTTGGAACCAGTTACCTGCAGGATCTGTGCTGGGCTAAGCTAATGCTGGAGCCATCAGACAGCGTTAAAGCACGCACGGAGATGAGAAGGGTATGTATCGACTTGCCTTACTCTGGGGGTTACGGTGAATAAGCTAAATTCCCAATAAGTCGGCGTGTTCCTGTAAGAGTTATCGCCTTATTGCTTCCTTTACTATGAAAGGTTGAACTCCTTGGTTCACTGGTCTCAGTGTCGCAATGGAATCAATAAAGACAGTCCTGTTGCCATGTGTCAAACGGAGATGGTACTATATAAAAAGTGCCTGTATAGAGCTATTCTTAGAAACAATCATTTGAACCAGTTAAAGGGCATATTCTAGCAGTGTAATCATTACCTTTCTCGCTTGCCTCCCCCTGCTTTTCCTGGGCAAAGTTGAGGCGATTCTGCTCGGCGGCCGTCTGTGCAGCCGCGTTGACCTCGGGGCTGTTGCTCCGTGAAGGGCTTCCCTCATCGACCTGGTAGGCCAGGTCCAGGTGCTGCTGGGCCAGCTTCAGGTGCCTCCTCAACCGCTCCAGCTCTTTGGACGACGGCCCCTCGTCCCCGAAACTCTCCCGCCCGGAGTCGGCCATCGGCGAGTCCCTCAGGTCTCCTTTCAGTTTCTCCTTCCTGACGGTGGCGTGGTAGCCGGGCGGAGCCGTGGGCATGGAACGCGAGGAGGACGGAAGGGGGGCACGTGAGCCGAGCATGGCCCGCTTGCGGAAGGTGTCGCGGATGCCACCCACGCCCAAATGGATGATTTCAAAGAGGGTGAGGAGCAGGCAGAGGAAAGACACGACGTACATCACCAGCAGGAAAATGGTCTTCTCGGTGGGGCGGGACACAAAGCAGTCCACGGTGTGCGGGCACGGCGAGCGAGTGCAGACGTAGGAGGGTATCACCTCAAAGCCGTAGAGGACGTACTGGCCGAAAAGGAAGGCGACCTCGAAGGAGGAGCGCCACAGCAGCTGGCACACGTAGACTTTCATCAGGCCGTCGCGCAGGATCCGCCGACGGCCGTCATGCTTTTTCTCGGAGCCTTGAAAATAAAACGGACTGGTCAGAATTCCATATAGACAGCATGATAAGGGGGTAAAACATACTGGGACACAATATTGAAACTGCTTGCGATTGCTATAGTTCGGCTCAAATCTCCTACGTACTTTTTTCTTCTTTGTCAGGCTTGTCTTGTTCAATCTCTTCAGCTATCATGGGGTCTTCCTCTCCATTGTCCTCGGCTTCCTCGTAATCTCGAACTGCCCCGCGGCTGACGATGGGCATCCTCTTCTTGGGGCTCCGGACGGGCCGGTACTCGTTGTCATCCATGCGAGCAATCTTGTGCATGGCGAAGCCCAGGTACATAATGGTGGGGGTGGTGATCAAGATCACCTGGACAAAAAATAAATAAAATGTACATGTTGGGACCCATTTTGCTAGACTCAACTATTCAGAGGCATAAAAGTTTAAAGTAAGACTGCACATACATCGACGATCGCAGCTCACCTGAAAGATCCAGAATCGTACGTGCGAGAGCGGAGCAAACGCGTCGTAGCACACGTTCTCACAACCGGGCTGCTGCGTGTTGCAGATAAATTTACTCTGTTCATCGTAGTAGATGGTTTCACCGCCGACGGCTGTCAGCACGATGCGGAAGATGATGAGCACAGTCAGCCAGATCTTCCCCACGAAGGTGGAGTGGTTGGAGATCTCATCCAGCAGACGGGTTAGGAAGCTCCAACTCATGGTGCCAAGGTGACCAGGGCGCTAAAAGAGCTCTGGATGGAAAAAAGAACAGACAGAACATCGATTGTAATGAGCAATTTAGTACTATTTTACTATACTATTTTGACCCACCTAAGGCACAGTAGCCTCTCATTGCATTTCAAACACAGGGTATTTTACTCTCACTGTGCAAACTAGAATGAACTGACATGAAAAGCAACTATAAGCAGCAAGTTTGATATTAAAAGCTGAAGCAATTAGTTGATTCATCATTTAGTCAACAGAAAATTATTGGCAATTTCCAGCCCCTAACGTGTGAATATTTGCTGAGTTTCTTAGTTTCCTGCAATGTAAAACTCAATATCTCTAGCTTTTGGACTGTTGGTTGAGCAAAACAAGACCAAATTATTAAATCAAGAAAATAATCTGCTTATTACTCCGTAATGAAAAGGGTCTTTTGGCGATGAACTTTGAAAGCCTCGAGGCATTACTCAAATCCTCATCACCGGATTAATAAAAGTGTACACATGCATCACATTACCACAATGATTAAAGAGTGCAAGTGCAAACACTGGCATTCAAAGTATTTTATGTACACCTCAACTGCAGGGCTAAGAAATAAAAACAGCCACATGCAGGTATCCATGCGGACACTACACAACAACCTGGGAATCAGTCCAGTTGGTCAGAATGCACTAGTCCTGGTCTAGTCCGCGGTTTGTGGTAAACGCACATTCTTACAGCTCCCTGACATGCTAAGCTTGAGCTGCTTAATCAAACATCAAAGTGTTGGCTGGCAAGTTGCAGCTAGCTGTGAGGAGACCTGCTGTGGCTTTGGACTGCAGGAATTATGATACTAAGGCAGAGCATGGGGTTAGGAATTTATTTCCTGCCACACTGCCAGAAGCTGTCCCTTTAAATTCTTTAAAAGGAACAACTTGATACCTTAACCTGGCCGAGACATTTAGAGCAGTGCTGGTCCTTTTTCAGTTCAGTAACCATTATAAGGCAGTGTGTCTTTAACGTGGATCACTTAGTTAGCATTTACAGAAAAGGTTTGAATAGCATTTTTTGGAGATTAATTGAAAACTAAACAAAATCAGAATTCAGACCATGTCCGACTGAGTAGTTTGTAAACTTTTCAAATTAAGATTAGGTTTGGTTCTCAAAAATGAACTGAAAAGGTCACCCTGAAGTCTATTTTAGCACTGAAAATGAATGTTACGCATCAAATACAGCACAAAAACTTAAAAAAAAAAAAAAAGGTATCTAGAATCAGTTTGGTTAAATATCTGGATGGGTCTATCCCTGAACCTAACGGTTTAAATGATATGAATGTCACAATAACTTCATTTGAATAACACCAACACAAACAGAGCTGAACAAACTAAGGCCCTAAAGAACCTTTCAGATCTTGATCCTTGAACCTACCTTCTCTACTTTAAGAGAAACTGGGTGTAGCAACAAAAACAACCAGCATTTCATGACTCATTGGAACAGGACAAGGCTTTAGCTACGAGCATCTGTAGACATGTCTCCTCATACTCCGAGCCCTCCCACGCCAGGTTACTCATCTATTCCTTTGCAAAATTCCTTGTCAGGAACTGGCACCTTCTTCACATGGTTAGGCTGACTTGCTTGAACCTGACCAGAAAAAAAATATTCTACCAAGAACAGAACCTTTATGTTAAGACTCACCAGCTACACCAAAGCTATGGAAACATGTTAGAAGTTGCCCGTCTTGGCACGATCCAGACCGTGAAAATGAAAGGCCTTGAAACACTTCTCAGATCTAAAAGTTAAAATACAGAACTAAGGGATCATCATCTCCCAAGAACCATCCCCTGTACCTACATGTAGCCTAACTGTTGATTCTTGGTGGTGGGAATGGTTAAATGTTTGAAAAAACAACAGACAGCTCTGTGACCCTGACAGAAAGCCTGAGATGGGAACAAGTACAGCTGCGATGTGTGACGTCTGTTTTACCCTACCATACAATTACAAACCCCACCTAAATGACATGGTGTTTCAGTAGAGGCATGGAAACCCATATATGTTTTGGTTTCTCACAGCTAAAAAGTCAGCACTGACATTTTAAAGCCCTTTTGACGTTCAGTGAGACAGATTGGCCCTTTAAAACATCATGCGTCCCAGTTAGCAGCGTGTTGTGTTTCCTCCACCGAAACTCTTTCTGGAAGTTGTTATTCAGCCATCCCCAGTTCAAACTGTGCTCCGAGGACACGACCCGTTACGCAAAAACCAAAAAAGCATCTTTTGAGAAATGAAAAGCATTATGAATGCACAGCAGCCTAACCACTAATGCACGTCTAATATCAGTATAATAAATAAAAAAAAAATAAACAACATGCTGCCAGAAACAGAAGAAGCAAAAGGCTGGCGTTTGAATTTGACCTCTGAAGCAGTTCAACCTCTGTTTGGGCCATCTTATCACCCTTTAAAACAAATACACTTACTGGATATTACTTGCCCTTGCCAACACAAAAAAGGTTAGACATGCAGTGTTTGACCTGCTATCAAACATTCATGGAGCCACTGCAGTCAAACTGTTTGATATTCTCCAAAACATTCTGAATAAATTAACATCTTTCCGTGTCTTTTTTACGTTTTAAGTGCTCTCATGCCATATTCTTGCAGTCTGAATTCAACCGTATAAAAGTACAAATTTAAATCTATGCAAATTTGCAAGTTTAACATGCGTATCACATGAAACGTCACAAACATCACAGCCTTGGGTGGTAGGCTCTCTTTCTTAGTGTGTGTGTGTGTGTGTGTGTGTGTGTGTGTGTGTGTGTGTGTGTGTGTCTCTGCTAAGAACTAAACGATTTCAGTCTACTGACTCTTGGCAGGAGAACCAAAAAGTTTCTGCAATTTCAGACTTGATTCTCAGCTGTAGTTCACTGCGATATAAAGTCTGTGCAGCAGGTGTTACCGCCCCAAAAAAAAGATGAGTTTAGCTCCTGCTGAGGGCCCATGAAGGGTTTCCAGGAGGTGCAGGGCTAACGGAAAAGGTTTAACACCCCTCTCTCTCCTCCCACAGTAGACAGGCCAAATGTACTCAGATGAAACTTTTACAGCACCCCTTGTTAAACTGTTAAACGCCCTCCCTGCCATCTCTCTCTCTCTCTAAATAAAGACAAGAGGAAAACAAACACAAAAAAGTCACCAAACATATATATTTGACTAAGACAAACTGGTTTCCTAACTCAAGTAAACACAACTTTCTTTTTATTTTTATTTTGCAATGCCACCCTCGCCAACAGCTAACCAAAGACAGCTTTTAAACAGTAGCTTATTTGCTCATGTGGGCTAAACCCAGCTCAACTGATTTAATGGCTTTTCTGCTTCAGGAGTCAATGTGCTGCAGGAGGAGATGGAGGGGGTTGGAGAGTTTTTTGGGCAAAGGATCTGGACAAAGCGAAGGCGAGCGAACATTCCTGCCTAACCAAAAGCAGAGAGTTGGATTTTTTAGGGTTCAGGGAGCAGACAGAGGGCACATGCAATTCCCATTTAGCCTGAGCAGGAAAAAAATAAAAAATAAAAATACACAGCACCTACAAAATGTGTAGGTGTCAATCACTGCGCTTGTGTGGCGTCACTACGCTAGAAAACGGTTTCTGACTTTGCGATACATCCAGATGGGAGCCAGAGTTGATCCATTTTCTTTTCTGTTGCAAATAAGCATTAAAAAAAGAAGAAGTTAAAGAGGGAGGGTTAAAAAGATCCTCAGCGGAACCGTTGAAGGCTATGGACACGCTTTGCTGAGTCAGACTGAATTGTTTTGGAAATTGTGGCATTCCTGGAGGAAAAGAAAGTTCTGCCAAGCTTCAGTGGGGAAACAAAAAATCCGGTGAATTGGAAGATGAAGCCATCATTTCGAAGAGTCAGAGACCCGATTAGTTCGGAAAGTCCAAACCACTATTATTAGCTAGTAGGAGAAATTGGGCTACTCGTTAAAAAGAAAACGCAGGGAAAAACCACTGCAATGCTAAAGTCCGTGGTGTGACTTTATTTAAGCTAGCCATTCCGATGTGGCGGTTATTAATCTCCTATGGTGTCAACCAAAAAACATTTTTTTGGGCAGTTTTATCAAACTCTACATGAACTCGTGACATTTTGAGTCGAACTAACAGCGACTTCTGTAACGTGTTACAGGTTTACATGTTCTCCTTTAAGGTTTTAAACGGACGGAGAAAATAAAAGACTTAGCTAGGACTCACCGCTCTCCGGCACGCGCACTCCAAAACTCGTTATAGCCTACGTGGAACCCCACAAATTGAGACTAAACCCCTGCTTGTAAAAACACAGCAGCCGGACGCCAAAAACAGCTCAACTCAAGGTTTTTAAAATTAAAATAAAAATCACTTGGAGAAAGAAACTAAACTTGTCTTAACAAACTCCTGTTGCTGCCGAACACCCACCTTTCCGCGCGGCTTCTCTCCTCGGTGTTAATTGCTCGACCAGGTTTTCCTAATTAGCGCGCGCTCTCTCATCGGCGTCTGCGTGCGTCCGAGTCCGAGGCAGTCTTTTCAGTAGGAACCCATTCAGCCCGCGTTGACCCCATGTGTCGGGGTCCCGAGAACGAGAGGACAAAAGAAAGGTCTCTGATTCCTGCAGGCTCCTGCTCTGCTCTCCTCCCCCTCCTCCCCGCGCCACCTCCACGTAAATCGGCCTCATTCAAGGAGAGGAGGCCCCTCGCCTGAAACCTGAGATCCAAGACGACTACCGTTCTGCCCTCGCGACAAAGGACTATTGGAATCCTATTATACGTTTTACAATGATGCTATGCAAGTGCTAACCCCAGGTCTTCATAGGGAACTTATGGGAATTAAACGCTATAGGAGATTTTTTGTATTATTATTAACCATGAGGCACAGTGACGCCAATATATACCCTTTCTGCTGCAAGCTGTTATAGACAAATGCCTAAGGTTATTTTAGCACATAACCATGCTCCAAAAATGAAATAAAGGTCAAACAATGTCTAGCTAAAATATTTTCAAATATATAAAAATCCTTCTAAATGCAGTTAAAAGTTAGATAGTAAGTTCATAGAGGTTCATTAATACACAAGCTGTGTACACTTTCAATAGCAGACTTTCCCGTACACTCATAACGCACACCTACATAATACAACAGTCCTGCAATGAATTATATCTTCATGGAGGTTATAATGTTCACTTCATTAGACTGCAGCGTGTCTGTATTATTTGCCATTATATTAATTGGATGGACAAAATATTCACATCTTCCGAAATGATCTTGCTGTATAAAATGGGCGGACTGCCCCTTTAAACACTCCCATGTCCAAAGGAACTCCACCTGAGAAGAATTATGTTGTAAGAAACTGTTTACATTCTTGATTTTTTTTAATGCTAAAAAGTACAGAGTGCAACAACACCATAATCTAATCATTCCCCTTTCTGCCGAGGACCCCGTGCTATCCACTGGACCACAGTTTGGCAGCCCACCGGCCTGACAGAGCACTGCGTGACTACAGCCTTTAGACGGAGGAGGCCCACCATCCAAAAATTTAGTTGACTCGAGCGTTCAGCAAAACAACAGATTTCTTGCTGTCATGCACAGTGCAGCTGTAGTGCTCCTGATTTACCGGCCAAATCTCCATGGCTGCAGCCCAGCTTCGACTCATACTAACTATCCTCCCCGTTTCTCAAATCTGATCTAAGTGAGGCATGAACTCATTCACCTGCACCTTTTTTTTTTATCCTCACAGACAAAAATAATGATTCTTTTTGCATCTTGGGAGGGAGGGGTGTCTTCATTTTTCATTTTCACTTGTGGATTCTTGGGAGAACTAGCATTGTTTTCATATTGGAACCTGGTAGCCACTGAATTAGTGTTGTCGAGGAGTAAAAGGTGCGACAATTAGGGCCCCATATCTAAAAAAAAAACAACAGGGATTATGCAATTTAAGCCAAAATGGAATCAGGGGTGGAGTAAGTCTCTCTTGGGACTTCGGAATTCCTTCCTACACCCCTGCAGTGCATATATTAATTGCTTGAATGAGGGCAGAACTCACTGGTATGGAGCACGCCTTTTCATACAGAAATATACAAATGTTGTGGTTATGTTTTAGTATCATTCTCGATTGCTTATTTCCTCCCGTAACATAAAACTGTGTGACATAAATCCGTGGCGTGCAATCGTTATGACTCATGGATTTTTTAAGGCTGAGTTTCTGGGCTCATTAATTTGACCACATTTTAGGCCAAAACCAAAAAGGCATCCTGGCAGGATGGATAAGGCTCTGAAATATTTACAAAAAAAAAAAATGAACAATTAACACATGGAGAAGCATAATAAAAATGTGAAATGCATGGCGTAATATGGGCACGTGTTAGTGGGAAAAATGGTCCCAGATGCCATATCAGATCCATAAAATAGAATTAATGATGTACAATTTACTTCACCATTAACTCAGTTTTATGTACCTGCCCTCTATACTTTAATGCAAACTACTTTTTAGGGGAAAGAAATAGCGCTTTTAATCCCCGGCTTTCCCCAAAAACAGAAAAACACTCAGATGTCATTATGAGACATATTGTAGGTCAAATGCATTTTTATATATATATATAAATAAATGATCAACTTCTACAGTAACTTCTTATCAAACAAACCATCCATCCATAAAGGCACCATGCACAGTTAAGAGTACTTTTTGACTTCAATTCAAGCTCTTAATGTATGTGTTGTTGATTTATGTGCTAAATGAAATCCTAAAATCCCAACAAGGGAAGCTGCAGCTGTTTACACAAGAGTTCTTGAATATGAAAGCAAAGCTTTGGCGATTTTCTCCGCACATATATCTGTTATTCCTTCGGTTCTTTTGGATTTGTTCACAGTGAAAGAGCTGTAACGTGTCAACAGAAACCCTAACCCACCCCCCCAGAGATTTTGGGGGTTCAAACTTCTGAGGCAGCAAGCATCCACAGTGCAGCATCTTTTTGCAAGACAGCCGATCATATCAGCTCCAAGGTCGCTATTCTGCACCTGACACTTTCCTACTTTTGCAGGGACAAGAAATGGAAAGGGGAAAAAAAATAGAGAATGAACTCGAATATGTTCTGTTGTTTACTGTCTGAATCAGATTTATGAGTGAGTAGTCACCAGTCATTTGTATGTAAACCTGCTCCTGCCTACTGGTTTGGGGATCTGGGGTTTGTCAGCCACGTGGGCGCAATTGAAAGTGATCCAGGTCTCCAACAAGCATGTGCACAGCACATGTACAGCACCGGTGGCTAAAGAAATATTTACACTGTGAAATTGGTTAACATACCTTTACACAGCTGAGCATGGACTAAAACGGAGCTTCGCCTAGGGGGACATTTGGTGGTGTTGTTGTTGTTGTTGTTGTTAGTGACAAAAAAGAATGCTGTGTAAGCAAAAGGCCTCAAGTTTGATCCACTAATCAAACACCCCTGACTTCTTCTGCATGTTTTGAGCATTCCTTCACTAGTGCTGCTTTAAACTGCAGCATGAACAACATGTTGGTGATTAAGCTGACCCAATAAAGTAGAAGTGGCTGTGGGAGAAGTAAAAAAAAACAACCAAAAAATGTAAATCACAAGTTTCCGCGGGTTGATATGAAACCTTTTGAAATTTACATATGTTTTTGTCAACAAGCAAACTACAGCAATGCACAACCTTTTTTTTTTTGAGACACATTTTTACTTTCTCTGGTTGAGTCAGTAAAGTTCAAAAGGGAAGTTTCTGTCACTCTGTAAACATAAATGTGCAGATATTTTCAGTTTTTCTGAAAAAGAAACCACACAGACGAACACATTCACTTTCATATTCAATTAGACACGATACAGGAGATGTTGTTCTTCATATTTATATAAAAATAAAAGACTTTTTGCATCGACCCATAATGAAAAAGAATGCTAACAAATAAATAAATAAAGTAATACTGGTTAATCTAAATGAACGTTGCGGAGTCGATTTTGATCTTTACCGCGTCTGTGCATGATGCTGCTGTACAGATTCGCATCGATACATACAGTTATGCATACGGCTGCAGAGGTTTCTGTATTACATTTTTAAACCGATACATGAACTAAATAAACAGAAGGGTTTAGTTGATAATTAAATGCTACTTTTCATCTTTGCAACGGCCACAGACTTCCTGCACCGTTGCGCTTCTGGTATCCTTTTTCTGCTCACATAAGTGCAGAGCAACATCATAAGACCCTAATTGGGGGTGTGAGGTGACCCTCCATGACACGGTATTGAGCCTTGGCCTTTCAGAAGCACCTCCAGCCTTATGTTGAGCATGTGATGTCACAAAACACTGCACCCTAAGACAGCCAGGAATGACTCTGTCCAGCTTAATAAGGGGGGGGTGGACATATTTTAAGGCTTAGCTAACAACCCCAACCTAATGCCCTCTTAGTTCCCAAAACCCACATTTTTGTGTCATCTTGATCGCAGAACGCTACGGAATGCAATAAGGTGCATTTCAACAGGAAAGCATGGCTGCTGTGAAAGAAACAAGGAACCCTCCATTTCAGCTGTAGACATGATGGATGGTATCTGGAGAATAAAGAATTATGCAACCAGTGCTTTTACAGGCTTGTGTACCACATGAATGAGTGCAATCATTTCCAAGTTTTAAAAAGACGATGAAAGCTACGAGCGTAATGGGACCAGACTGAGTGCAGACTGTGCAGAGAGAAAATAAAGACAAACTCGCTCACGCTCACTAAACATTTCCCAGTACCAACAATTCATGCTCACAAAACACACAGACTGTAACTAGTTTTTTTCTTCTTCTTTTTCTCCTCCCCCTATTATGTTGCTTTGTCTTGCAGGCTTGTGTGCAGTTTTACTCCGAACATGGCCTCCCACTGTGCTCTGACCCAGGCCAGCAGACCCTGGAGGAGCTCAGTACTCTCGGAGCGCACACACCACGTCTTCTCCTGTTTCACCGTCTGCACGAGCAAAACACAGCAAGAGAAACTATGGAAGTTAAAGAGAAACACACACACGCACACACCAAAACTGCTGCTGACAGTACAGACTGGGAAAATACTGCGCATCTTTCCCTGATCCTGAAGAAGTCACCAGAAAGCACCCTTTGCGTACTAAGTTACCAACCTCGTCGTAAAGCTTAATATCCATCCTGCACTGGTCTGAAGGCCACAGGTGGACCGAGCTCACGCAGCTCATTGGCAGCGTTTCCAAAATGGTAACGCTCCCGCTGCTCGGCTCTTTGTTTTCAGTCACTGTCGGGCTGTTTGAGCTTTTCCTCCACTGGTGATCCTCTTTGAGCAGGTACAGGGTTTCCCGGGTAGCCAGGACTGTCAGCGGTGTCCAAATATCCTCTGAAATAAAAATGCGAAAATATAAGCCGTTTCGCATTATTTTAATCATCAAGAAATTTTAGCTAATTGTTTAAAGTTTTTAATGCCTCCTACTGTTTGGAGCCACATGATTAGTGAACTTTGCCCTCCTGCATTGCATAGTTTTGATAAAAAAAAAAAATGAATGATTTAGTACTATAGGTCACAGTCATGAATCACTGACTTAAAAAGCATTACAAAGTACCTTTCTGCTACAAAGATGAGTTTTTTGGCATTATATGTCATGTCTGAAAGCTCTGTCTTCAACAGAGCAAGCAGAGGGGAAAGGCAGATCTAGGCATGTTGAAAATTAAAGCACTTGACATTCCATGGGCGTGCACAGCTGTGTGCGCAGCCTGCAGCTACATTGGCTCTGTAAGGGTCTGCTGAAGCACAGACAGTGAGGCATCCCGCACATGTACGGACCACATGCATATCAACGCAGTCGTCCGTCACTCAGTTCAGTCAAAAAAACGGATTTCTGCCTCATTCTATGGCAAAGGTTGTTGATGTGGATCTTTAACAGGGGACTCACATCAGCCGCTGCCCACAAATGGCATCCTCTCTTCCATATTTTCCTCTTCCTGCCATAGTTTGGTTTTTATTTTGAAGAAAATCAAATCTTGTATCCATTTTGTTATTATTTTTCCAGTTATTATATTTTCCTGGCACTTCTTTCTTTTCTTTTTTTTTTTTACATTTCAAGGGTCGCAGGAATATTATGAGGGCTTTTATTGTGGCATTTACTCTTGGCTTTTGTCCAGCTGGTTAAAATAAATGTTCCAGCTTCCTAGCTTATTCTACTTTTTCTCCAGACTGTAAGCTAAATTACCTACAAATTAGATAGTAAGTAAGTAAAGTTTATTTCTATAGCACATTTAAAAACAGCTTGCGCTGACCAAAGTGCTGTACATAGCGCATTACCCACAGGGTAATAAAATAAAAAAATAAAATAAAATCAGTGATTTAGGCTAAAAATTACATCGAAAGACAAACCCTTAATTACAAACATAGCAGGATAAGACAATTAAGATGCCGTGAAGGTCAATGTAAAAAGATGAGTTTTGAGCCTGGCTTTGAATATCACAATTGAAGGGGCATTTCTGATGTCAGGTGGCAGTCGGTTCCACAGCTGAGGGCCAGCAATAGAAAAGGCTCTGTCACCTTTTTGCTTAAGCCGGGACCGTGGGACATGGAGGAAGCCTTGGCTAGAGGATCTGAGGGACCTGGGGCTACGTGAAGATGAATGATATCAGCTATGTATCTTTAGTTCCATACAGAGCACCAGTATGAATCCAGAAAAGATGCCAGGAAGATAGCAGGGTCATAAGTAAATAGTATCATCTTTGCACATTCAGAAGCCATTATACACGACCTGTTGTGTCTTGAAATCTTATCTTTCTTGTAACACGTGAACATGTTAAAAAAAAAAAAAAAAAAACTTCTGTAAGATGGAGGATCACAGGTGAAAGCAGAACCCTCTACCGATACCAGAGAGATATTCGGCAAGGAATGTAAAGATCCTAAAAACCTAAAATGGGATGCATAATAAAGTTTACGGTGTATGTCTTTATGCGGAAGTAATGGGAATGTTACCTTGCCGAACAAAAGCCAGAATGTAGAAAAACTGCAGCTGGCCATCCTCCACATCTGCCTGGATGTCTTCACACACTAGAGGCCTAACAGACCAAAAGAAATCAATAATATTACATGTACATAATATTAGCACAACAATCTCCTAGCATACATGAACCTGGCTGCTTTATATAAAGCACAGACACTGTTTTCAGAAAGAAAACAAGAGGGTTCGGAGTGTGGTGGCTTATGGCCGACAGGTGCTGCCATGCTGTCTCAGATGGAAGCACTTCAGCATCACGTGGGTGAATTTCACAGTAACTGTGAAGCAAAGGGGATAATTGACATAATAATAGCTGACAGAGCTTGGATTGTGAAAACCTTGCGAGTGTGTTCTGGGACTGTGGTTAGCTGACTCGTAACACATGGAGGGGGTGCTTTGATGTGTCTGTTTTTGTGATAATTGAGCGGTTTGCTTAAGGACAAATAAAAAAATCGTGATTTGAGGTATAAGTGGTACCTGGATATACTACTCTTCATGATTAAGGCTAGTCTTGGCATATGTCACAGAAAATGCTCCATTTTTCATTTCCTAATCCAACCTAAAGGAAATTTGCTATTTATTTGACTTCTGCTGGTAGGGTGAAGCATGTTTGCCAGATTGTCTAAACTGCTACAAAGGCATAAACTATGTCTGTATACTTAAAATGTTTGATTATTCACAGTGGTTTTTTCTCCCCCATTTAAAACTTTTTTTTTTTCTTTTTTTTTTTTTTTCCTCTGAAATATGTTTAATAAGATAACCCACAGGGCCTAGAGAAGGCTACTATCTTCTGTTTCGGAGAGAAAAACAAACAAAAAGAGGTGTGGAAATACTCCTGGAGGTGATAACAAACTACACCACATGATTTAGGATTCGTAGCGCAGCACGTGTTACAAATTAAGATGTGGTTTACCAGCTAATTTAGTGGTGCAGTTTTACAAAAAAAGTAAAAAAAATAAATAAATAAAGCCTATTGTAATCAACTAAAGATGTGCCAACAATGTGCAGTGTTAGAACTGCCTTTAACTTACACCTCCCAACAACACAGACATGTGCACAACACTATGCAGACCACATATTTCAGCATATAAACAAAAGAAATCAAAGATGCCAGTTTCTCTGGAGTTGGAGTGGAGCGTACCAGAGATGGTGCAGAGGGTTGAGTCTTGTGGTAGAGATGGACTGCAGCTTGCTCTCGGATTTGTGCGCCATCTCACGCACAATTCCTGAGGGAATAACAACAAAAATATTGAATTTTTATTATATATATAGTTGTCAGTTGTGTCATCCTTCTTCAGTTAACTGTAGAAATAACTAGACGGATAATTATGTCTTGACTTTTGAAGTAAACATTTGACGTTTCCAGCTTCTCAAATGAGAGGATTTGTTGGCTTTCTCAGCTTTACAAAACTATAAGTTGCATATCTATTGGCTTTTCTGACATTTGGTTGAACAAAATGAAGAATTTGAAGATGTAAAGTGTGGTTATTTACACTATTTACATTTGTATTATTCATCAAAATAATCAACAGATAAACCCATTATGATCATTAACGGCAATATCAAAATACCAATACCAAAGACAAAAAAAAATAAAAAAATAAAAAGGAAGTAAGAGGATTCAACCCGTGAAAACTCATCAGCCAACCAAAGCTGTGTTCCAGCTCGGAGCTAGTGGAAACAGCTGGGAAGGTGCATAGCTGTGAGTAACTGTTCAAACACGAGATGTCAAACACATCTCACACTAAGTGAAAGCATCTCTGCGCTCCCTTTTATCAGACGTTTGGAAGGAAATAGAGGATGCAAGTACTTCTTGGAATAGGTTTTGACAGCCATAGTTGACTATTGGATAAAACAGTAACAGATTTGTGCAGGGTAAACATTTATACATGTGGGAAATGTAGAAACAACACACTTCCTCGAACTTGTAAAGGACACGGAAAAAAGTACAATAGCCTTAAAAATGTCACACCCAAGCATTCATGCCAAACACAAAAGCCAAACTCAATCGGAGACTTCTTCTTCTGCTCTTGTAACTACGATAAGAAAGCCAACAGGTCTCTTGTTGCAAGTGTAAGATTTCGGCTCCATGGAATCAGTTGGTGAGAAAAATGTCGGGAACACAACGGCCTGGGTCACGCTCGCATTCACGGATTGTAGTGTGTCATCGAGTGTGACAAGAATACAGGACAGAGACGTATGGGCAGTGTGGCTTCGCAGTCAAGTTTGAATAGACGGACTTCAAAAGGATTTAAGGAGGAGGAGAGGGGGAGAAAGATGGGGGTTCACAGTCGAGGAATGTAAAATGTTGGCAAAACCAACCCTGCCTTATCAATATTCTTATAATGAAGAAGGTGCAAGGAACAAAAAAAAGGAGTCTCATGAATATCGTTTCATTGGTCGTGTTTGTCAAAAATCACACACACACACACACACACACACACACACACACACACACACACACACACACACACACACACACACACACACACACACACACACACACACACACACACACACACACACACACACACACACACGTGTGTGTTACCTGTGACTTTCCCTGACTAAAATGATTTAAAAGGGAACTATCTGATCAAATAATAAGTAAACAAGACGAGAAATCTGAGCAAGCATTCAAACGCCAACTTTCGCCACTTGATTGTTTTCAAAACTCCGGTCTACGGACACATTTCTGTCAGCGCTCAACAAGTATTGGTATGAGAGGGGATTATGATAAACCCAAACAGATCACACCCTCAGTTTATTTATGTTCATTTCTTCTCTCCCTCTGAATTCTCTCTTCGCCTTCTTTGATTTCAATTGAGTTTTTATTACTTTTTTCAAATCATTTTATTTTCACAATGCTGTCCCCCTGTTACTTATGTGTCCTTTTCTAGGTTATGTCAATCGATAACATCTGTTGCCTATTTGTTACTGTGTCCATATTGTCTACATGTGCATGCACTAATTGGTGAATAAAAGGGAAACACAAAATGGGATGAGCAATCAATGTAAATGCTTACAGCTCATTAACAGGGGTCGAAAAACAGACATTGCTTCTTATTGAGGGGTCACCACCGTACTAAGTGATACCTTGACTGGTTGAACTTAACCACAAGGATGCCCTACGTAGAGATGTACCGTATGCCCAGTAAGAAATTAACACTTGCCAGAAGCCAAATACAACATTTTCACTGCGGTGAATACTTAGCCAGCCACAAGTATTGAATTGTTCAAATGTTGTGGACACTGGAGTCAATCAAACAGTGTTGCTGTTGGATGAAAATGTAACATTCTTGCCCGGTTCTCCTTCATGTCTTGGATGCTTTTAAATACTCGGCAAAACACAAATCTGTCAGTTGGAATCGGATTCATTTCGCCATTCAAAGTTAAATGGTCAGTAAAAAAAGCCTTAAAAATAGCAGACTTTCACAAACATTTGCATTGGACTCGAGTCAAAGTCTTCTGCGTTATCGGTCCCTTCATTTCTTAGGTGTTGAAGAAAACCAGTTGAGTGTCAGACTAACCCAAAGCTTAAATAACACGTTACCATGGACAGTTTTAACGAGGTGCCATCCATGATCGCAATCACAGGTAAGCATACGTGACGGGCCGAGCCCAGTTTGCAGTGGTCGGCCTTTGGTTGGTGCTCTGGTCTATGTCAGTATTCCTGCTTCCTCTTGTTTCAGTCCCAGATTCTTTGGCTGCCTCCGCCGCCAACAACAATGCCCCTGATGATTTTCACATGAAATCAAATACCACTGTTTGATAAGTCGGACAGCTGGGACAGGACATTATGAAAACGGGGGGGAATTGGATTTCCTAGTTTCAAAAGCATGTTCTCTCTCTCTCTCTTGCTACCAATGAAAACCATAAAACATGTTTGGGAGGTGGGGGGGTATGCATCCATCTCCACCTTACCAGATCTCCCATAGCACAGTTTGACAGGAACAACAATGAAAACTGACAAATTCCTCTACGTGAGAGGAAAACAACTGGCCAACAAAAACAGAAGGTCAATATGGCTGCAGATTCCAGAGGCCTCGTGTTATCTCTCATGTTTCAATGAAGTTTTGTCAGACTCGGTTAGTTTCTGAGCTCCAGAAAACTGTCCCAGTTATAACCACATCCTCTCTCTCTCTCTCTCTCTCTCTCTCTCTCTCTCTCTCTCTCTCTCTCTCTCTCTCTCTCTCTCTCTCTCTCTCTCTCTCTCTCTCTCTCTCTCTCTCTCTCTCTCTCTCTCTCTCTCTCTCTCTCTCTCTCTCTCTCTCTCTCAGCCAGCGAGTCCTCCGTCATTCCAGTTGTGGTTTTCATCTTTGTCCACATGACAGGAGCCAGTTTAGACAACAGTCAGGGTTTGTTATGGTTAAGCTTTTCCGTACTTCTTTGGACAAAATATTACAACAGCTGTTTTGGGGTTAATCTGGCATTAGGGAAGAGAGAGTTTGCCATCATAAGAACGTAGTGTCTCCAAGGATCAAAGCAAACCTAAACATCCTATACTTTATGTGTAGGTGGTTGGCATTTAAACATGATGCATCTGGAAGTAAACCATCGTTCGTGTTTTTTTTTTTTCTTTTCAACTTGTCTGCTCCGTCTTGGACAAACTCTGCGGTCTCGCCGAAAGCAATCTGGAATCATTTTCCGCCACAAAGAATACAATGCACTAAATGAGCTGTTTGTGAATTAATACCGAAAGAAAAAGCTCTCAGAGGACAGAGGGGAGGCAAGAGAAAGAGTGAGAGGGATAAGAAAGGAAAAAAAAAAAGAACATTTTGTGTAGGAGGAAATGCATCTAAAAAGTCGCTTAACGCCGGTCAGTCAGAGGATCAAATGTGACTTTGGGGCATAAGTTAATGAATACCCACATGTTTCTGAGTGGGGCTTCGAAACTGCATTTTCTTCAACTCATCAATTTACTTTTCTCTTTATATAACATTCCTCTGGGCAGTGGTGAAATGTAACTAAGTACGTTTACTCAAGTACTGTACTCAAGTACAATTTTGACATACTTGTACTTTACTTTGCATTTCCATTCTATGCTACTTTATCCTTCACTACGTTTTAGCGGGGGAATTGTACTTTTTACTCCCCTACATTTATTTGACACTTATAGTTACTAGTCACTTTTCACACGACGTTCCACTTCTTGGGATTGCTCTGTTGCCGCCTGAAATTCCACCTGATGTCCCTCGTTTAGGGCGGATGTCCGTTACCTTGGGCTTCCTTTGTGTTGGCGTTCTAAACTCCGGTGGATTTCTGAGGACTATGGTTGACTGCTCCTCAGATCTCTGCAGGGTAAATCCAGACAGCTAGCTAGACTATCTGTCCAATCGGAGCTTTCTGTTGCACGACTAAAACGACCTTTGAACGTCCACACGTTCCACCAAAACAAGTTCCTTCCCGAGGCTATTTTGCAGAGGCGCCGTTGCTCCGTACGTCCGCTTAGCGCCGCCCAAGACGATTGTGATTGGTTTACAGAAATGCCGATAAACCAGAGCATGTTTCTCTCCCATCCCGGAATGCTGTGTGGACTCGCCAGACCCTCCTCCGCAGCGCTGTGGAGTAAGGTCTGGCAATGCGAGACTACTTTTTACATAACAAAAGGTATATGTTTATATGAGACGATGCAGTACTATACTACTAATGTGCCCAGTAGTACTGTATACAAAAGTATTCAAATTGGCTCCACACTGACAAACTTCTTTACATGTATTCGTTGGTGATAAAAACAGAATAATATATACATTTCTTCTTCTTCTTCTATAATTGCAGGAACGTCTGTCTGTCTGTCTGTCCGTCTGGGTGTTAAGCGTATATCTCTCGAACCGTTAGTCCGATGGATTTCAAACTTGACAGGTGTCTTGCTATGGGCACGTGTAAGTGCAGTGACAAGTTTGACGTTGTTTGGATTAGAAATGCAAAAGATATCGTTAAATATAAAAAGGTAAAAGAAGCATACATTGGCTTTTGCCTCTCTAGCCGCTGGCCACTCCCCCTCTCACACTGAGTGAGCAGTGAGCAGGAGAGAGAGAGAGAGAGAGAGCAGTAGAGCTTTGGCAGCAAAAATGTGTGCAAATTAGCACTACTTTGGACTGTCTTTGACTTTGAATAAACAAACGACAATTCCCGAATTTAAGGATGTTTCAGAATCCCACACATGCAAAGCACAACCAGCTAAAACAAGTGCAGACAGAGCGTGATGTCACTTATAGGCAAGCTATCTATCTATCTATCTATCTATCTTATAAAGCGTAAAGCGTATCTGTATGTGTGTCCGGGTTTGGGGGGGGGAGGTAACCTGCACATCAGCGCCTCTGACTCTTTTCCTGCTATTGTATTAAATTGCTGTGAGCTGGCAGAACATAATGTAGCCTAATCTCTGAGATTATTCCTTCAGAGCGCTGTGCAATGCAAGACAATCTCAGAGCTGAACCGGACAGATAGCCTACATCAGATTTCATCAGACTCACCCGCAAATCAAATCCCCAACTTCACCGTTAACCGTCAAGCCACTAAAACTGTATGGACATGAACACCTCTGCTGGAATGTTAAATTAGCAGGTAGCCGATTCTGGGGTATCAACCGCGATCAGCTTCGTGGGAAATTAAGAACTCTCTGCACTGGTGGTGGATGTCGTTGATGCACTTGCATCATTAGCTTTGCTTTTTTAATAACAAAGCCGTCCATTTCATTCTCACTCTGATTAACTAACGCACATGCACGCACTGTGGTGGGGATGGAGCGTTTTCATCCAAGATACGCTGTGATTGGTGGATAGGATATGGAGCAGGGGACTGACAGCGACATAACCAATCACATTATGACAGACGCTCCACTTAGCACCAATTGCAATGTTTAATTTTAAATAAATGTAGCCTACTGGCATTCTGTTACACGTGGGTGCTCAGTGGGTGCTCGGTATTTTCCGTGGGTGCTCGAACTCCGGAGCACCCACGGTATCGGCGCCTATGTCTTCCTCTGATGTAGAAGTAGCCTACGCTAAGTCAATAGATAGTAGGCTATACAGTGGAGTTGCATATTAAGTGGTTCAGGGTCCTTCTGTAAGTCATTTTGCGGTACACTTTGGTTTTGATTAATTCTACAAGCAGCAACACCACAGGCCAAGCAATCAGCCCGTTTTCAACGGGCACAGCACTAGTTCTTATAACTGTGAAAGGAGACTGCATGAGTGCTTTTGATACTCAATTACATTTTGCTGATAATACTTGTGTACTTTTAGTAACTAACATTTTAGACTGGGGTATTACTACTGTAGCGTCAGTAGCGGATCTTCCACCACTGCCTCTGGGTAAAGGAAGGGGCAGCATACATGTATTCAAAAAGCTATTGTCTGTCATGACAGTTGTCTGTTGTTTGTATTTATTGCAGAGTTAAATCAAGAAAAAATTAAATAAATTGAAACCTAAAAAAAAAAAAAAAAACTGTACGAGATGCTAGAACATTATGTATGAAACAACACTTTTATATACTTCCAAAACTATTCTTGCTTGATTGTGTATGAGTGAAAGCTGGACAAAACCCCATCAGACAGCAGCTGGAGGCAGAGAGTTGTGGAAAAAAGTGGGACTGCTCTTCTAATCTAATCTGTTTGCTGAATTAGATTTTGTTGTTGTCACCTGTGTTCAGTATCTTGTACCCTGAAATTGGTAATATAACACAGTAATTAGGGGGAAAATACTGTCGTACGTCACACTGTCTGTTACAAATTTCCAGAATTATGTGTACTGAGCAGCAATGCTTTTCCATAAGTGCCAAGATGTTTTCCTGTTTTCTGCACAAGTTTAGGGGCTGGACATTGTCAAATTCATTTTCCATATTTTTCCAGACATTCCAGGCCCGAGCAAGAGCCCCCGTCTAATAAAAAGGTTTTCCTCTCAGCCGCTGGTTCCCCCTTGCAGACACGTTGGTCTGGGCAGGATGTAATCAGTCTGAGTGAACCCAATACCGAGGGGGGCAGAGATTTGCGTCACGTAGCACACATATGGTATCATATTAGTTTGTGAGGGGAGTGGGTCGGGTTTCTGTGGCACAATGCTCGTTAGTGGAACATGCTGTTCCAATACCTGCCTCAGGGATTCAATAGTACTCTACAATTTATTTGTAACCTAGTGCGCGTTTGTTTTTTCTTCCATACATTAAAACACAAACCATTTTCCACTTTGCTTGTAATTGGCATTGTTTCCTTTTACCTGTCAAAAGGCCAAAGAAGCGCTTGCAGCGTAAACTGTCCCTCACGAGGAGGGTGTAGGCCATTTCCCCGTCTCCAAACTCCATGTGGATGCTCTGAGAGCCCAGTCCCACCTCCAGGTAGCTGAGCTCCACGATTGGGTGGCTGTCCCTCTTCTGCAGCCAATCAGAGAGCTGGCCTCTGCTGGGGGTAAACGTTTCAGAAAGTGCAGCAAATGTATTGTCACAGTGAGCTGCATTAAACAGTTTACTTGATCTCTGACCCTTGGAGGCGTGACTGCCAGAACAACACTTTAAAATGTGTTTGTTTAAGCCAAAAGTTTACTCAGTACAATCATGGCAATGACTTAATCATTTTTCAAGGATTAAGATATGAGGTAAAAATAACAGTTTGACTTCTTGCACAGTGCCAAGAACAAGTGAAGTCAGTTCATGTGGTCAGAAAATCACGGTGACTGCAGGAATTTTGCCACAGCCATCACAGCATGGGCTCACGTCTAAAGGGACAGATTCCTAGTTGGACGAGAGAAGAAAAGCTTTTCGTGTGGGCGACGGAGGAGAGAAAAAATAATAAAAGGAGAAAAGACTCCACAGTCAGCAGACACTGCAAGGTCAATGTGTTCTCAAGATGTGACCCAAAAACCTGGGCAGGTTATGCAATATATTCCACATCCTAAAAAAGGAGAGGGTGTGGAACTTACACACCAGCATTAAAAGTCATAATTGTTAACTGCAGAGTGGCGCCCTCGCTGTCCACACCAGCAGGATTTCATTACTCTTTTGATGAATCGGAATGTGTTGTATCAATATCTCACTGACTTAGCTTTAGACTTTCAAGCTATCTTTAAGCATTCATTTCTTTGTCATGCGTACATATATAATACACCCACAATTAATGCAAAAAACATATAATATTGCGTACAATATATAATACTGCAAGAATGCAGCGTAACTTGAAATAAGTGTGTGCACTCTTGCAATTAAGTTTCTCATACTGAAGAAGTACTGTCTGTATGCTGTTATTGCTCTACTCACTGGGTTTCTGATGTCATTTCCAAGAAATAGATCCGCTGGTTTGACACCACCAACAGAGAGGGAACTTGCCCTGGCTCCCCAAATTTGACAGCTGACATCTGAAGGCACACAGAAAAAAAGGGGATACATGACATAAAGCAGCAACATTCTCATTGTCTCCGTAGTGGACATTTTCTCTAAAAGATAGCAAAACTGATTCTACAGGTGCTGCGCTCACCCGTGATTACTGTCTTTTACAGCATAATAATGAGCACCACAGGGCTACAAATTCAATACCGAACTATTCACCATATTCTCTAGCAGTTTGTAGTTTTTCACAAGCTCTGTGGGGGTTTCAAATTAAACCGCTAGACCAAGGTCTTGCTAAATGTCCTCTCAAACAACACACAAGAAGTAAAAAAAAAAAAAAGTGAAACAGCGAGCAGCCCCTGTCTCTGGATAAATAAATATAACTAAGATGAATGGAGCGAGACCTCCTGTTTCCAGCTGTGGTTTGCTTGGTCCTGTTCCGCTCTTTGCTCCATGTCCAGGTGTCTGACAGAGAAAAGCAATAGCAATTTCAAGAGCTCCCAGGATGCAATACATATTAAAGAGGTCTCAGAGAACGCTGAGGGACAGCAGGGGGAGCACAAAACTCTTAAAAAAAAAGCCACAAAGAGGAAGATGACTGTGGGAGATTTACTGACTGCATTCACTTTGGCAGACTGAGATTTAGTGTTGCAGGTCTTAAAGCTGTCGCCAACCATTTAGCTGGAATCTTTTTAGCCATCATCAAATGTGTTAGAGGACTTTTTAAAAACCGCAATCACAAAACATACAACATAAAAACATTATACTGCTACATTTGAGCAATCAGTCACAGACCACCATCACTGGCAAAATTCTGCTAACACAGCAGAGTCTGGCAATAATACTGTTTCTAGCCTTAATATTAGCTCTATTAAAGATTTAAAGGCCCTAAAAAAAACTATTTTCTCAATCTGCTTCTTATTGTGAGCCATGGAGTAAAACAAAATGTGATGACCGTTATTGGGGTTATGGCTTATGGTGCCAGCACTGTCAATCAAACCTGATCCAACAACACACGCACAAATAAAAACAGACAGGATCTTTGAGTGCCTTTCATGTCAGTCCGTTAAATATAAGGCTACAGCCAACAAGCTGCTTAGCTTAGCATAAAGAGTGGAAACAGGGGGAGCTAGCCTGGCTCTGTCCGAAGGCAACAGCACATCCAAAGCAAACTAATAATTACATCTTGTTTGTTTAAGCCGTACAAAAACTGTAGAGTTAAAAAGGACAACTTGTGGTTTCACGGGGGTTATGTGCCTGACTATTTCTTGCCCGAGATTAGAATAAAAAAAAGATTTTCAGCGGCTTACATACTTTGAGGAAAGAGTGAAGCTCTTCCTCCTCCTCGAAGACGTCCACATCCAGGAAAAGCTGCAACCGATGGTCCACCGCCTCGTAGTCCTCAGACAGTAGGTCCAACTCATCTACAGAGACATCAACAGTTGGTCAGCCTTAAAATTGTTGGTCTAACACAACGACGGTGTTTGAGAGCAGTCAGCAGTTCCATCCCTATTAATGCTTGCATTTTTCAGCACTAAATGAAGTACAATGGAGTACAATTTATAAAAAAAAACTAAACTCACTCAAAATGAATTCACCTTTTTGCCTACTTTATTTATTCCCCCCAAATGATATCTTTCACTAATAGTTAAGCCACAGTTTCCTGGCAGCTTACGTATTTCTTGGCTTTTATAAAGCCGTCGGCCAATTTTACTGCAGTCGACTGTAGCGATAGCCAACAGCCCTCGCGCAGAAAAGGCATTTAAGAGCAATAAATTCACGAATGTACAGCAATGGAGGTTATTTGAACATTGATGAATGGTTACAACGAATCAAAAATGACAGGGCACTGACCTGCGGAGGCCAAAACAAACCCAACGGCTTTCATTTGAAGAGAGAGTGCAAACAGAGATCAGATTAAAAAAGGCTTCTTTGTACGTACATGTACACACACACACGTACGCACACGTACATGTACACACACACACGTACGCACACGTACACACAAAGCGCTTCTTCAGAAAGAAAGAAAATTATGGCCTCTGCTCCACAACAATGGGTCCACTGTGTCACCAGAAAAAGTTACTATATTCAGTGTCTGTCAGTGTTTTAGGATGAGTACAATGTCTCCAGTACTGTGGTTACAGAAGGACAGATAACATGCTATTGGCACCGCAACTACAGTATTACAACAACAAAGAAGACACAGAATGCTATCATTACGACGCAGCCCTCCCTCTCTCAGGCTTTGATTCCTCTCCCATCACTTCCAGTAATGATTCCAATCTGTCTTGTTGCACAGTTACCATGTGGTTCATCCTAAAATGGCAGACAGATGTGGAGGAAATCGGATGCTGTCACAGAGATACAGAGCTCCTCGAAGGATTTCTGCACCACACAATATCCGCGGGATACAAGAGTTCCCATCTCTGTTCACTTTCAATTAAGATTTAAATATATCTCTAGGAAGAGGCAATGAAGCTGACGTAAACAGTTTATACCGCATGCCACAGTTGATGTGTTTTACAATGACCATATGAACTGCAGAATCCAAATCAAGTAATAAAATAGTATTTATATTTTACTGCTGTTTGGGCTTTCCTCCAATACGTAGTCCTGCCAACATCACAATGTTATTTTGGATGTAAAAAAAAAAGTCAAATCCATAAACTGTTTCGGTTTGTCCCAGCTTTAAAAATGCGATCTTGAAGATGTCACTCTGAGACAGTTTTGGTGATTTTTCCGCTATTGTTTTGACATTTTCATACATCAAACCAGTGGTTCCCAATTGGTGGGGTGCGGTTAAAAAATGGTTCCACCCTGGTTGGCCCTTAAGCGGTTCAGCTTTGTCATAAAAACATTGCTTCGAAATGTTACACATTTCCAGAGTAGTGCTTTTATTTTCCAATTTTCGCTTTTTTGGCAACGAGGACTCCTTCTCCTGTGGCTTGGCATAAGTACGATCCTCCATTATGAACTAAAGTGCAGTGCAGGCTTTCAAATTTGCCGGGGCAGTGACAAGCGCCTCTCACTGATCACCTTCTCCGTTTCAGCTGGTTTCAGTCATGTGGCGCTGGCTCGAACGAAAACACGTTGTGGATTAGCTAGACAGGTAGGCTAGTGCTTTATGTCCCTCTCAGTGATTACAGTTTTTCAAAATGACGGAACGACATGGAAGCCTCCTTGGACTTACCCGTCCAATGTAAATACAGATAAGAAATTCTTCGCTTACGAGGATGAGTCAGATCATTGGCAGAGGTCATTTTACACCAATGAGGACATATTTATGAATGAAGACATTGATTTTAGCCAATAAAATACTTAAAACACTACACAGTGTACCTTTAAGGCCTCTTCACATATTATGCACTAAAATAGTTTAATTGGCCTGAGTAAGTTATAACTTCTACTGCAATGCTTTTAATGTTTGCTGTTTTCATTTTGTGAGTTAAAATTGAAGAGCAGCAGAGCAGTTATCACTGTATGATCGCAGTATGGGACAATTTGGACCCTGAGACTACACCAGTTCTGAGCCACTGTACTTATCGCTTAGTTAAAAAAAAAAAAAAAGTGAGTTGCGGCCCTAAAAAAAAACTGGGTTTCTGCACGGTTCACCAAGTTCAATGTAAGATTTTTTAAGACACATTGAATGCAATTTATTACCTGCTTCACAATCTTACTAGTCAAAATATTAAAGTATGATGGATGGAAAACCTGTAGGGACGATATAGCCCAGAATTATTACCAATTATACAACTTTTGTCTGTACTGCCAAAAATATAATTAATCAAATTAATCTGACCTGGACTCAGATAAGTGGCAGGAAATGACCAAAATTATGTTAAATATTTAAGAATTTTGTAAATTAAATGTATTCCATTTAACACCTTAAACTGCCTCTTTTTTAGCCTGGAAATCCAGACCCAAATCCGAAAGATTAAGGGTCTGGCATTGAGTAATGAAAATGGCCCAACTCGAGGGGTGGCTCCAAGCGTGGATTTGAAAATCTCACTGCACGCAATTGGATAACACTACAACCAATCACAACAATACACGGGGTGATGTATACAGAGTCCCATATGCTTAGCTACCAGCGGAGCTAACCGGTAGATTAAACTGTCGTCATCTGTTTAGCTCGCCTCTGGCCCGCCTATATCAGATACACCGATGTGATTGGTGCAGCTCGGCTACGAGGGCATAGTTAATGAGCATCATTACTCGATGCCAGAGTGACTCGCTGAGCAAATTCAAATTGTGCTCTCGCGAGAACTCTGGATTTCCAGGATACCTCTTTTTAAGGAAACTTGGGAAGAAAAAAACGTGAAAAAAACCCCCACCATTGTGGGCGGATCTTCCTGCAGGTTGGGCTTTGACTTCAGGTGGTGTGGCACCGGTAGCAATGTAATGGTAGCTCCCAGCCAGATCCTCTTTACTTTGGCACTCTGATTTGTAGGAGAGACTGGACGTATCACCCTGACCATCCCCGATGAAGAAGGAGCTTCCCTGGGCAGTGACGAAGGCGGTGTCTTCTGTAGTGGTGGCAGCTCCGAGGACAGGACTACTGCTAACACTGCCATCTGTGTAATCATCCTGTTGTGATAAAGATGACAACATTGAAATTAGTTTCTGGTTGAACATTTTTGGAATTAAAAGAGAAAACAGATGGAGGAGAACGTGTTTTACTGCTCTGAAAGACCTTATTTGCACTCTGGTTTATATCGAGATGATCGTCCCCACTCTCCGGCCTTGGTGAGCGCTTGATGGGCGTACTGCTGTAGGGAGTTGATTGGCCAGCCAGCTGGACCACATGATCGCTACCACATTCTGGACAAATGTTACTGTTTCCTAAAAAAAAAAAAAAAAGAGGAAAAAATAAAGCAATGGTTATTGCGATGACTAAACCTGAAACAGTGTGGTCTGTTGATGACTCCTAGTTTAAGGCTGTTGTTTTTTTTCCATCCATGGTATGAATGTAGACAGAAAATATTTTCATTAAAAAAGCAAACTAAATGATGATGGCGCAGTGGATCTGACACATGCCTTTGGTGTGGGAGATCTGGGTTCAATTCCCACTGCGATACATCAACCAATGTGTCCCTGAGCAAGACACTTAACCCTTAGTTGCTCCAGAGGCGTGCGGCCTCTGACATATATAGCAATTCTAAGTCGCTTTGGATAAAAGCTACATGTAATGTAAATGTTATTACTATACTGTGTGAAACTAAATGAAAAACACAAGGGTTGCATTTTTAAAACTATATCGTCTGTGTTGATCGCTACTCAAGAACATGACAGTGAATGATTCTGACAACCAAATTACTTATGATGCAAGAAAACAGACAGAAAAACGTGCACGCCTTCATTGCAAACAAGTTTCATATGAAGGAGACACGCTTTGCTTTGTATCTGCATGTATTTCTGTTACCCACAGGCAAACAAATGCCTAAGTTCCGACACGTGCAAGTGAAAAAGGTTTTTATTGCCTGAAATGCCAAGACTAATGCTAACAAAAGGAGCACAGATCCACGAAATCCCCAAAACATCTGTCGAACAAAGCCTGTGCGCAGTCTGTGCATGCCGGAGCAGGGTCTTAATGCTAGGTTTGGTTGAAGCACTGGGAGGTGTCTGCTGCAGCAAAGGGTATTATCTATCTGCTGCTAACTATAGGAGGTGGGAACTCAGCAGAGCAGCCCACTTGGAAATGAAAGAGAGGAGATAACTCCTGGGATGCTTCACTCGCGGCCATCTGAAGCCAAAAGTTTGTTTTGGGAAAATATGCAGCCCTGTGCAGACTACCAATAGTAACCTGATAACTGAGGAGTAGTCATTTGACGTCAATTGATGATAAAACATTTCTTTTCTTTTTTGCATGAATGTGACAACGTTCCAGGTGGAATGTGTGACCTTCTTTAGTGTCTTTTCTGTCTTATCTCCAATTTTTAACAACACACCCAGCTGACCCTGACATGTGAAAGCACTGATTTTAGTGGAAGGAAATTTTCGGATGGTCTGCGATGGGCTGAGCATGACTCAACCGAGACCGTGCGTGACTCAGTGTGAGGGATGAATCAGAAAAAGGCTTTTCTGGCTGCTGTGTGTGTGTGGGTGGGATTATCTGACATCTAAGGATGACAGATTCAGGTATAAACTAAAGCCAAACATCACGTTGCTTCAGGAATTTCGTCACATATGAGCTGTGTTTAAACAGGGTTTCTGCATGTTTCACCAAGTCAAAATTAAGACTTTTCAAGACCATTATGAATGAAATTTAAGACCTATATCACAAAATAAAAAATAACACACACACACACACACACACAAAAAAAAGAAAGATATCAGACATCAGAGTCTGGAAACATCGTCGGGAACAGTTACCCGATTTCCTTATTCGCATTACAGGACTGGTAGTCTCGCATTGCCAGACCTTCCTCCACAGCGCTGCGGAGGAGAGTCTGGCGAGTCCACACAGCATTCTGAGATGGGAGAAAAACGCGCTCTGGTTTTTTAGCAATTCTTTAAACCAAACACAATCGTCTTGGGTGGTGCTAAGCGCCGTCCGGAGCAACGGCGCCTCTGCTAAATAGCCTCGGGAAGGAACTTGTTTTGGCGGAACATGCGTATGTTCAAAAGTTGTTTTAGCCGTGCAACAGAAAACTCAGATTGGACAGATAGTCTAGCTAGCTGCGTGGATTTACCCTGCAGAGATCTGAGAAAAGGTCAACCATAGACCTCATAAATCGACCGTTTAGAATTTAAAGTTTAAAATGCCAACACAAAGGAAGCCCGAGGCAAGGCCTAAATGAGTGAAATCCAGCGGAATATCCGTCAGCAACGGAGCAATCCCGGAAGTGATTTTCGAGGATACAGACTATAGGACTGGTGTCTAGTCACCATGTGGAGGACCAAGAGCACCTCTGCTCTTAGTGTTGGCTCTGATCCAAAAGTGACACGGAGATCCCTTTTGGTGTGTGGCAGTGTGTGTGGTGTGTATTGTGGAGGTAGTGCTGGGGCCGGGGTTGGAGCTGCCCAATACTTGGCAGAACTGGCTGATGACCGTTTGCTAGAGACCCTTCACAGCAGTTATAGGTTTCTCACTTTTTGTGTGAGACTCCAGTGGCCGTGCACTCAACTTTCCCACTTGAATTGCTTTCTTGCATTAGAAGCAGTAGGCTTCAAATTCATTCTTAGCAACTAGCTTTAACCAAGCCCTAAATTACATTTTTTCCAAGCAAAGTATCACTAAACTTGTACTTCCCCATAGCATAGTAGAATGAAATCCGTTTTATGTCTGTGGTACAATCTGAAAGAGACTCGAACCAATAACATGAAAGCTGATTAGCTGTAATAGAAGTAGCAGGTTGGTCTCATTTGTAATCTTAATGCAGAGAAATATATTTGGACTACAAAAAAGAAAAAAAAGAACTACAACACCACGGAATCAAAACAACATTTCAAAGCACTGCGGGAGCATTTCAATGAGCATTAGAGGTAGCGTTACATGGACGTAGGGAAATTAAGACCTGTTTAAAATGATGTAAGAGCTAGAACACAATACTTCAGCAAATGTAAGACTTTCTAAGGCCTAAAATTGAAATAGACTTTTTAAGACCCTGCGGAAACCCTGTTAAAAAGGGCTCTTTTTATTTTATTCTATTTCAAGATGCCTTTTAACATCTGGTCAGTGACAACTGATTTTTTTAACACCTTTTTTTTTAACATCCCTGCCACACTCTAAAGTAATGGCGTTTTTCCATTACATGGTACCTGCTCGACTCGCCTCGACTCTACTCGCCTCGACGCGCTGTGCGTCCGTTTTCCATTGCAGTTTTTAGTACCGCCTCAGCGTGGCTGGTCGGCATAGTGACTGCCGTGGGCGTGGCTTAGTAGCGTTGCTTTTCCCCGACTCATTTCCTGGTTCTCCGTCTCCGTAAACAACATGATATCAAAGAGATAGTTAACTTTTACTGCTCCAGATTTCCCACCGTGGTCAGAAAGAACAGGGGAGACACTTTGTTTCTCTCACATATATATGACTCTAGAGTCGCTTCCGCAAGTTAGGGAGATAATCGCCGACACTCTCTCACTTCTCCCTCGCTCACCAGCTCCCCACACACACACACACACACACACACACATCAGCGCACAAGTATAAACATCAGGCCACTTGTATGCTACGGAGAAAGCTCTGCGTGGAGCCTCCGGCAGCAAAAAACCACCGCTGGCTAAACTATTTAAAAATGCCGTCTCTCGCTAGCAATGCAGTGATCAGTGACGATTCTTTCCGACCAGTCAGCAGCCTGCAGGTTTTCACGTCACCTTTTCGGGTCGCCTCAGCTCGCTTGGAACCTCGACTGAGGTGGTACTAAAAAAAGTATCTGTTAGCAGGTACCAGGTACTTTTTTTCGTAATGGAAAACCAAAAAAGGCGAGTAGAGTCGAGGCGAGTCGAGCAGGTACCATGTAATGGAAAAGCGCCATAATTGTTTTTCCTGTGTTGTGTTTGTCTTGCATTTGCTTTTTGTTGCTTTGTTCCTCTTTGCATGCTAACTTTGTAAGCATTTTAATTGGGAGGGTGCCTTAAACATCTTCATCAAAACATCATATTAGAACATTTACAGTTTTCATGCTGATTAACAGGTCAACAAAACACACAATATTAAAATCAAAGAAAGGAAATTGCAGGCAACTTCAACTAAATTGAAATGAAAAGAGACATTGTTTTGGCAACAACAACAACGCCAAGTATTTAAAAAAAGAAAACATAGAGCAATATTTGCTTCAAGGCTACTGTAAAATTGTCTATCATCACTCTCACCTTTGCTGTCATCATCAAACTCCGCAAACGCCTCCTGATCCTGTTCTTCCGCACCCTCTGGTAGCATGGCAGCCCCTCTCCTCCTCGCTCTCCCCCTGGCCTCCTCCTCCTCCCTCCCTTCTCCCTTCAGCGTGAACTCTGACCTGCAGCGAAGGCACTGCAGGCGAACACAGCTGGGCCGGAGCACAGAGTCACGTTGCTGGTTTTCCTCCGCCACACTTGTCAGCACGTCAGTCAGAGCCTAGTAAGCAACAAGTCATGTTTTTTTTACAACAGTTTGTTGACACCCTGAGCAATAGAAACAGTCAATTTATGAGCAATAGAACCGAGCCACCAGTTGACAAATGTCAGTTTGTCAGTCGAGAAAAGTTGGCCAAAGTAGACTTTTTGGCTGCCAAGAGCTGTCTTATAGGCCAGCTTGCTGACATTTTGGTCATGAAAAAAAGAATCTGTGTGGCAAGTACAAAATGCACAGTAAGCTATTTTGATGTTGGTGAGGAGAAACTGTAGGCGCTACATGGAGCTTCTTGAAGATGCAAAACTAGAGCGATAATTTGAGGAACTGATCTGGTACTGTAGGACACCATGTGTGTGTTTCTGTTCTGCCATGAGCAGCCATGGTAAAGCCGAAGGTGTTTGTTGGGGGTTTTATACTTTTCACTTCAGCTATGTGTCTGTTTATAAAACACAATCCAAAAAGTCCCTGACCGCTCACCACAAATCTGAAGTACCGGAATTGGTATCGGCCTTTTTGTGTTAAAATAACTCCTGGCGCAGATTTGATGTTGCAAAATGTGAGAGGACAAAAGTCATAAACAAAGTAGTAAACATGGTACAGAGTGTGCCGCTGGATGCTGACGTCACCAACAAAAACAAAGGTAACAGGGTTTGATAGGAGGGCAGCCTGTGAGCATGACCAGGCTGGTCCCAGAAGTCAGTGGGTGGGTGTTTTTGTGCATTGCTTCACTGTACAATTTGATGTGGTGCACATCGTGCATGTGGGTGTGTAGATTAACATATCTGGGTTTAGTGTCTCCCTCTTTTGCAGGAGTGTGCCATCTTACAAGATACAAGTTGTCCAATATCTCTAAAAAGGTACACTCTGTAGTGCTTTAAGTATTTTATTAGCTAATATCAATGTCTTCATTCATAAATATGTCCTCATTGGTGTAAAATGACCTCTGCCAATGATCTGACTCATCCTCGTAAGCGAAGAATTTCTTATCTGTATTTACATTGGACGGGCAAGTCCAAGGAGGCTTCCAAGTCGTTCTGTCATATTGAAAAACTATAATCGCTGAGAGGTAGAGCTGGGCAATATAGAAAAAAATCTAATATCATGATATTGTTGACCAAATACCTCAATATCGATATTGCGGCGATATTGTAGGGTTGACAAGAGAGCACTATTGGTTTGAATGCAAAATACAATTTCACCGCTAGATGGGAGAAATTCCTACACAGTGTACCTTTAAGAAAAAATGGAATCAAAAAAGGACTCAAGTGTGTGTGTGTGTGTGTATGAATTTCACTTTGTGTGTTATTAACCTGCAATGCCTGCTGCGGCTCATCATCAAGCATGACGTAGCGTCTCCTCCTCTTCTCCCAGCTGATGTATTCGAACTGAAGCTCCACAGCCGGAAGCATCTCTTCTGTCTCCTGAGAGGAAGAAAGAAACCTCAAATTGACAACTTTTTGAAACTCAGCGATATGGTTGAAATCTATATCACAATATACAAAGTTTATTTAGCAAAGTTTATTATGCAACCTAAGCAATACACTGAGGAGGGAACTCATTGTAGTTTCCTTCATTCAAATAGTGAGAGATTAAAAAGACATCTCTTAAATCCCAGAACACCACCAAGTCATTTCCCATTGATCCACCTCTTTTATTATCCCTCCCGTCCTCCTCTCACCCCTCGGGTCCAGGCAGCCTCTGTGGTCTCCACCCCAACCAGGCTGCGTAGCTCCAGGCGGCATCTCTCCCGCCCGCTCTGCATGTCCACCTCCAGCGCCAGGCCCTGTTTGATGCGCAGGAACACCTCTTCCCTTCTCCTCCTTCTCCTCATCCTCCTCTCCCCCTGGCCTTCGCCATCTTCTTCCTCTTTGTCAGATAAGACACCCACAAGTAGGGGGTGACACAAGTCCACTAACAAAGAGAGGAGATCAGGAGAAGGAGAAGCTTAAAAACCTTGTTGTGCTGATTTTTTTTTTTTTTTAGAAGGATTGCAATGTATATTCTAATGAAACAATACTGTATGTAAGTAGGTTGATATGTGAGTAGTCTCGCATTGCCAGACCTTCCTCCACAGCGCTGCGGAGGAGGGTCTGGCTAGTCCATACAGCATTCCGGGATGGGAGAAAAACGTGCTCTGGCTTATTGGCATTTCTTTAAACCAATCACAAATCGCCTTGAGCGTCGCTAAGCGCCAGGCGAGGGAAGGGACATCCGGCGGATCTACCGGCGGCGCCGGAGCAATCCCCCTAAATGAATCGTTGTCATTATACCGAATATTTTGATGCTACTGATACCCTACCTCCCAGATCCTCCTCCTCCTCTTCTTCTTCCTCCTTGGTGTCTCCGCTCTCCCCTCTAGCCGAACCCCGGGACTCGGGACTCGCTCCTGGTAAGCTCGCCACTCCTCGACTCGCCACCACGCCGTCCACCGCGCTGTCCTCCAAGGTGGACCGTGAGCTCTGACCGGGCCACCGTAGGGTAGACTCCATTTCCAGGTCTGCATCCATGGATGTCTCTAATCCTGGCTCGGACGAGATCAACGATGCGGGGAGGACCTCTGGGACGTCCAGGGACGATGGAGCCGCCTGCCGCCCAGGGCTAGTGGATGGACATGCGGTGGCGTTAAGGCCGTTGGGGAGGGGGAGGGGTTGGGAGCGAGGAGGCGGCGGGTTGGTGTTGACAGCGGCGGTGATGGTAGAGGAGGAATCATCTAGATGATGTTGGTATCTCAGCCAATCCTCGCCCAGCTGGTCTCTGAAGCTGGACATGCGCTCAATCTCCTGCTGGTGGGGGAGGACGATGCCTGGTGGAGGAAAAACATATTAACATGTATAGTCTAGATGGAAACAGGGGTCCATGCGTACCCCCCACCTTTTTTTATGCCACCTGATTTTTTTTAAATCCTTAAAGTGTCTATTTTCAGAATCTGCCAGGTACCAAGCTGAAATAATGTCCCAAAGGCTTCATTTTTAACCCTTTACCGCACCCGACCGGAACCCGAAAAATCTAAAAATGATATAGAAAGTGGCATAACATTTGAAGTAAACAACATACAGAGACAAATTAACACATTTTCCCATACAATTCTGACCCTAGGAATTTAATGGAATGGTTATTTTTGACATTTGACAACATATTGACCCTAATTTCTGGACAAAAAAAAAAAAAAAAATGGCCAAAGATGTGTAGAGGATCAACTATTTTTTCGTTTTCTCAAGCGCATGCACCAAACCCGAAAAATCTAAATATGATATAAAGTGGCATAAGTTTTGATGTAAACAACTACAGAGACAAATGGACACATTTTTCTATACAATTCTGTAAGAATGGTTTAGATATTTACACAGCCGCTGAATAAGCTTTGATCTTAGCCAGCAACATTACACAAGTGGAAAAACTTGGATAAAATAAAAGCCGGGGAGACGGGGGGCGAATTTAGATATGCTTTCGAAACTCACTCTGTGAGGAGGAAAGCAGTCTGGGCTCGTAGTCTGTATCGCTGGGCTCGGATATACTGGCCCTCCGCACTTTCACCTTACTCTGAAACACAAAATGGTTTTAAAGTAAATAAATAAATGTGGCACAGCATTTAGACAGATTGGTAAAGAATACCAATTTGTGAGTTCAAATCTTTTTAAAATGGAAGTGACTCTTGGAGAAGATTTAGTTATCGTTTAGGACATATTTCGCATCACAGAGAAAGGCTACATAACCAGTTTAAACGCCTTAAGCTCCTTTCTTACCCTGGATTTCTTCTTCCGAATGTGTGAGACTGCCACTTCTCCAACTGACTGGCTGTCACTAAGCTCCCCAGCACCACTAGACACATCTTGGTTACTCCGTTCTGGTGGCATGGCAACTGGAGGTGCAGTCTGTACCTGGACGATCAGCCTGCCTGGTTTTGGAAGAACCTGCAGGAGAGAGTGGTCTAATATTAAAACTATGAATTCAGAAAACAACAACAACAGAGAAGATATAACACACACACACACAACACACACACACACACACACACACACACACACACACACACACACACACACACACACACACACACACACACACACACACACACACACACACACACACACACACACACACACACACACACACACACACACACACACACACACACACACACACATTTATTATCACTAGGGCTGGGCGATATAGAGAAAATCAAATATCATGATATTCTTGACCAAATACCTAGATGTCGATATTGCGACGCTATTGTATGGTTGACTATTGGTGCTTTAACAAAATGTCATTTACACAATGAGATTTTTGATAAATAATCTCCAGAAATGATTTAATGACTTGGGTCAGAGTGGGTAAAGGTAAATAATAGCACAGATAGAACAGTCTGGTAAGTTCAGAAAAAATACATCACTTTACTGTAATGCAGCCTTTAAAACCAGGAAAAGACACTTACCATATTACGATATCCAAAATGTAAGACGGTATCTAGTCTCATATTGCAATATTGATATAACATTGATACATTGCCCAGCCCTAATTATCACTGCAATATATTTCAGCAACACACTGTGCATGTATATGTTAGTGCATATTATACCTTACTATAATGCAACTGCACATCATTTACTTATACAATTTACCATCCATTACATTATTTACCCAGACATTTCTGCAGAGAGAAAATAACACACTTAACTTTCAAGAGAGGTTGATTATAGATTGAGAAACTTACTGATAACTCAGATGAGGACAGCGGGGTACCATCAAGTTTGAGCTGGAAAGAAAAACAAGAAAATGTGTTAAAAAGAAAGAATCATGCAGAACCACCTTTGAGTTCCCAGTGGTCGACAGGAAGCTGTTTTGGAGCTGTTCTGTATGTTTAGAGAGGCTGTGCTTTCAGATAAATAAAGACATACAGTATGTCTTTGTTGATACAAAGATGAGCCAACAGCTGCTATAACTGGAAGAGTTGATTATCAGATCACAGCGCACTTTGGAAATTGAACAGCTTCTTTTCTATTTTTTAGATCAGGACAAAATGTGATCTGCGGTCTTGTACTATAAAGTGTGCTGCTGCCTTGATGCCTTTTTTTTTTTTAAGGTGCTTCAGCATTCTGCAAGTTTGAAAGAAAATGGAATACACGTCTAGCTAGAGTCATTACTCACTCTAAGGTTCGCAGCCTTTGGGGAGAGATGTCGGACGGTGCAGGTGCGGTGGGTCTTCTGGAAGTACAGCGGGTTGCCCTCCAGGTTAAGCTACAAGGAGATATTACATTTTGGTCTCACATACGGTAAATGTGAAGCACATATTTTGTTAAATGTGTCCACAAATTATATACTTCCGCATTAGTTTTCTTACTGTGTTGAGGCAGTGCAGCAGGGAGAGAGGAGCCAGCTGGGAGTGCTCCAACAGGAGGTTGTAGGCAAGGTCTAATTCCTGGAGTGAAGACAAGTGCTCCACACCTACTTAATCAGAAAGCACAGCAATGCAGGAAAACTCTTTTTGACATGATGTCAAGAACATACAGTGTAAACAACATACGCACACAAATTCATCAACATAAAAAAAAACCTGCAGCTCAAATATATAATTTGATAATCATGCTATTCCCCTTTCTCATCCAAACAGGCATAGCAAACAGGCAGGTGTAAGGTGATCTAATGCTGGACTGAGTGATGATAAAAAATGTCCAAGATAAACAGAAGAGCTACCAAAACAGCTGGAGGTGGGGGGGGGTCACTGCACAGTGATCAGCTTCCTGTTTTTCCAGTTTTTTTAGGTTTCATTGGCTCACTCCTCTCTGAGCTCTGTGATTTTATTGGCTACCTACTCTGTCTGATCTGACCAGGGACTGATTGTCTGTGTTTAAAGAACAAGATGACAAAGTCTGTGACTATATCTATATCAGTTGAATTTACCGTTAATAGCCTCCAGTTCATTGTTCCTGAGGATAAGTGTGAGGAGTTTGGCCCTGGCACTCATGCCCAGCGTTGGCGCCCTCTGCAGGCAGTTGTAGCCCAGGTTTAAGTGTTCCAGTTCACTCAAGGGCTGAAAAAAAGACAACGTGGAAATAAGAGATCGCCAGAAGCAGAACAAGTTTTAGATTAAGTTAAATTATAATCAAACAAACCTTTAGAAATTCAGCACACTCCTGAATCTTGTTATGGCTTAAATCTAAGAACTTCAGGACGTTCAGTAAACTCTATGAAAGAGAAGAGAAGAGAATAAAAGAGAAGAGAAGGTTAAAGTCCGGTGAAGAGAACAACCAGCAAATAAGTCAGTGATGATGCATATGCGCGTATTTTTCTCACTAGTGACTGGTCAAGGCAAACAATGGAGTTGTAGCTAAAGTTGAGCGTGTGCAGTTCCAGCCAAGGCAGTGCAGAGCTCAGGTCACCTCCACACAGGGAAAGCAGCTCCTAAAAAAAACAAAAAACAAAAAAAACAGAAGATACACACATATATCACTTTAGCTTTGACTAGGCAGACATGCACTCACTGACACTTGCTGACAAATGTGCTGCAAAGTGAGAGTACCTCCAGGGAGCTGAGGCCCTTTGAACATGTAAAGACCTCTAACTGGGAGTAAATTCCTCTAAGTCCCTCGAGACAGTGTGGAGGGATTCTCTTCAGCTGGTGAGGAAGAGAGACAAAAATCAACATATAATGTTTTCACGGCAGAAAGAGGGAATGGTTTGAGAGATGGAGATTGAGGAAGAAGCAGGGAATGCAATAAAAAGAAACTGGGGTGAGGAAAGAAATGAAAGGAATGAATGAAGTCATGGTTCATACTCTACCTCCAAGCACTTCAAAGACTTGAATGGGAAGATTTTCACTACGGACTGAAGTCTCACCCCTGATGGGTTGATGAGCTGCGTTTAAGAATCAAGACACAAAACATGTCATAAGTAAGAAATCCAGTAGTAGGTATAACATAAGAATCACTTCTGTCCCAAAAAACACACTTAAGATGACTCCCATGAAAGTTTATAAAATAAATAAATGTCTTGATTAAGCCATGATTGGATGCAAATGCTGTCAGTCACACAGTTAACAGTATAAGGAAAGAGAAGAGGCCTTTTCATATACACTACTGGTCTAAAGTATTAGAACACCCCAATTTTTCTAGTTTTTTTATTGAAATTTAAAAATGTAAGGTTACCCTTTTCAGAATTTTACAAAAAGGCCTTTTTCAGGGAACAAGAAATGGGTTAACAACGTGAAGCTGTTCTGCAGCAATGGAGGTTGATCAAGCTTTGAAAGTTGGTGCTACCAATTCCCACAGGTGTTCCAACTTGTCTGGATTACTTACAACCCCCTCTGTTTGTATAAAAGTATTGTTGGAACACACTGTGGTACTGTACCCTTGTGAGCATTATTTTAACAGTATTGTACTGCAGAAAGTAGTGTGTTGCCATAAAAATGGCAGGAAAAAGGCAATTAACAATGGAAGAGAGACAGACCATCATAACACTTCAGAATGTTAGTCTTTCCTTCAGAGAAATTGCGAAGAAAGTCAAGGTGTCAGTGAGTACAGTATTCTTCACCATCAAAAGGCACTTAGAAACTGGGGGAAACTCTGACAGGAAAAAAGGAAGAGATCGCCCCAAAGCCACAACAGAATCAGAAGACAACTTTCTGAGAGTCAACAGCTTGCGTGATAGGCGGCTCACAGGACAACAGCTTCAAGCACAGCTTAATAGTGGTCGTAATAAGCAAGTCTCAGTTTCAACTGTAAAGAGAAGACTTCGAGCTGCAGGTTTGATAGGTCCAGTTACAGCAAGAAAGCCATTGCTGAGACGTCAGAATAAGAAAAAGAGGCTTGCCAGGGCCAAGAAACACTGCCAGTGGACTACTGAAGACTGGAAGAAGGTGCTATGGACTGATGAATCTTCGGTTCATCACGCAGGATTTTTGTACGCCGTCGAGTAGGCGAAAGGATGGCTCCTCAGTGTGTGACATCAACTGTCAAACATGGAGGAGGAAGCGTGATGGTCTGGGGCTGTTTTGCTGGATCCAGGGTCGTTGATTTGTACAGAGTGAAAGGCACCCTGAACCAAAACGGCTACCACAGCATCTTGCAGCCATGCAGTACCCTCTGGTATCGCCCTAGTTGGTCGGGGTTCATCCTACAGCAAGATAATGACCCAAAACATAAGTCCAATCTATGCCAGAACTACCTTAGCAAAAAAGAACAAGATGGTAAGCTTAAAAACATGGAGTGGCCAGCACAGTCACCAGACTTAAACCCCATTGAGCTGGTTTGGGATGAACTGGACAGAAAAGTTAAAGCAAAGCAACCTACAAGTGCCACACATTTATGGGAACTTCTGCAACAGAGCTGGGAAGAACTTTCTGAAGAATATTTGATTTCCATTGTAGAAAGAATGCCACAAGTGTGTTCAGCTGTTCTGAACTGTCAGCTGTATCTGCCAAAGGGGGCTACTTTGATGAGTCAAAAATTTAGAATACATTTTGGTTTATAAATTGATTCCATGATTTCTCTGTTTGTTCTATTCTTTCATTTCAGAGTACAAAAAGACATTGAACTGTATGAATTTCAATAAAAACCTGGAAAATTGGGGTGTTCTAAAACTTTCAACCAGTGTACATAGAGGCTTTTTCCACGTGAGAACCCTTGACCACATTTTGGGGGTCCTGGCCCCATAGGAAGGCCTTCTAAATCACGCAAAAAAGGTTTCAGCTTAAATGTACAAAAAGTCCACTTGTGAAACTTGGGTAAGGACTTTTCCCCATAGAACTGACATATATATTTGAGACTTTTTCAATGGTAGAAATAGGTCACGTGGAGACCAATTTCAGGGGCCCCAGCTCACTTTAAGGGAGATGGTTTTCTGCAGGACGTCAAACAGGAACTGCAGCTGTAGCAGGGAAGCAGTGTCAGCAGGGTGGGAGGGCAGCGCAAGGAACCCATGCTGCTGGCTCCTGGACAACAAGTACTGTTCAAACAGCCTGATGAGCTGCTGCAAGCTGGCCGCCGGCAAGGTCAGAGTGCTGCTGCCGTCCAGCACCAAGTCGCCTAGAGGTCGGGAGAGACAAGTCATTTTAATCTAAGGGATCCAACTTCAATCCACAGCAAATTATAACAAGTGTTCATGTTAAATTACAAGATCAAACTAAGCATCTAATTCACACCTGGTGGACAGGTGCATAGGGAAATGACATTGTGGAAAGGAAAAGGGAATAAACAAACAAAAGGTCACAGACAAACAATGGGGCTCTAATACTCTCGGTGTTCACAGTGTGGTAGAATTCAAATTTTTACATGAACTACACGATAAAAAAACAATGTACGCATGCCTCAGAATAAGCTTTCCAAATTTACACAACAAATATTACGAGACAAGCAAACATTTCAGTTGACAAAAAAGGCTAGAGCCACTGTGCAAAAATACCTTTGGAATATTATCCCGGTCCAATTTTGATGTCAGTTCAAGTTGGCAAACAAGTGCGCTCAGACTGATATACTAATAACAGTGTCACTTTGTTTTGAACTAAATGAAGGAGACGTTAACATCAATCACCCACTCTGTATTAATTTTACCCACCTACCAATTATACATCCATATCTGATAGGATATCTCTGAGCACGATCCAAGCAGGACACGGCGACATATTTAATATAGACAAAGTGCCTGTCGGAGGGAATACACCCACTGACACAGAGCACCATGCTGTTGTTTCGTCTCCCAAACCCATACCCAATTTGGCTATTAATTGGGGTATATTAAGAGTCTGTGTATCTTACTTTAACATACCATCATTTCGGAGGAGCGTGGCCAAGCTGTGTACAAGGGAGGACTGGCCACTCTGAGGTGAAGCCATCCTGAAACGTTTCAAACGAGTCATGATGTTAGCACGAATATATGAACAGAAATTAAGTAGCTACGTTGTCGCTCTTAAGCAGCTAATACATACAAGTTATATAACAGTTTTAACGTGCTATTGTAGTTCGTGTAACTGTCAATGCATTTATAGCAACATTAGCATCAAACACTCTGCACTTAACACAGTTAATAGCTCAGCTAATGTGAACTAGCTAGCTAACGTTAAGCAATTTCCTGGTAGCCTAGCTAAAAAAAACGACATACCTGTGCAGTGACAGCCAAAAAATGGATAGCTAACATAAAATTTGACTTCGAGAGAGCAGTACTACAAGTTGCTCATGTTTATACATGAATAAAAACGACGTTTCAGTAGTAATTTGCTGGTTTCATAATACACTACAGTGCACGGTGATGTTGACATATTTTCATCACATGACAACTTGCCTAAAACGTCTACGGTGGCCCCGATGTACCAAAAAGGGTAGTCACTAAAAGTCAACTGTCAAATAAAGGAAAATGAATTACAGTTTTTAGTTTTTTTTATGTTATCTATAATTTAAGATGTATTTCCTGCTGCTTGAAAGACATAAAGAGGAGACATAAAAAAAGGAAAAGGGCCTTTACCTGTGTAAACTTCTTTTTTTAGCGTTTATTTCCCCTCTTGACTCAGCAAAACTGCTTGACAAATGCTGTCTCATGTTTGAAAATGCATGGCTATAATATTTACATGAGATTTCAACCACGCATTTGCTTAATGTCAAAATCACACTAAATTGGCACATGCTGCATTTTTATTGTAGGGTGACGGCGCTGCTCTTGATTAATTCCTGCAGGTGGCCACAGGGTGGCGCGCTCTAGCAAAGATCCCAGACTTCAGATACAGACATGAGTGCAAACGAAAACGTCAAATTAAGTCCTCACTTTGACCAGCAAATACACTAAATCCATTCAACCATTCATATATTAAAACGCAGAGCAGCTGCACCTTGCAAGAGTGGTTAACAGTATTTTGTTCTTTTATGCAGCCTGAAGCAAATTGAGGTCTGTTTCAACCTTAAAGCCACACAGTATTTCAAATACCATCTATGGACTCAACAGAGGCCATTACTAGTCATTGTTGTGCCTCCCAGCATTTAAGACCCAAGCAGTAAGGCACAGGCTTCGTAGTGGCTGAGGTTTTAATAAATGCCAGCTGTCAAATTTACCAACCTGAGTCTCATACCACATCTGCCTGTTGGCAGCTGTTGGTCAAACCATATCCGAGACATGGCACCTATAAAAAACAGAGCTGGGTAGCTGGTTGGCAAAGGAGTGTGAGAGTTGATAATGCTTATATTGCATGGCTGATAAAAGTGTACTGATTTTTCTGTAAGCTACACACAGTAGAAAGACAATTGCACAACCTGAATTGCCTATTAGATGACATTGCTTCGAAGGTATCAACTTTGTTAGAGGAAAAACAATAATGTCAGTGAATAGTATAATGCTGACATCAGCATGTAACCAGGCTGAGAGCTCCGACTTCTGGACTGTAAAACCACGCATTAACTCAACACATTAGGAGAGTAGTTTTCAGCAGGTCTTTATTTTGTTTCATTGGGGAGTACGCAACGCTGTGGCTCCGTAACAGATACTTCACAAAGATTTGCATGGGCAAATAAAGTAATAACTTTCCTAAATTGCAAATGCATCACTTGTTGCTAGGCAGCACAAACACACACACACACACACACACACACACACACACACACACACACACACACACACACACACACACACACACACACACACAAACATTTTTCCATTTGGAACTTGTAATGCGAACGTTTCCATGTAAGGATTTATGTACTGTAATTTGGTAAACATTTCCAGTCAGTGAGATGTTGCACATTGCACCAGTTGGTTAACTGTGCATGCATGAAAGCTAGTTTTGACAGTTTTCTTGCCCATATGAACTCAAATAAAAAATGTCACACAGCACAATTTAGAACATTTTAGATAGGATATAAACACATAACCCAGCTGTTTAGTTGCTGTAAGTGTGACTTCATTTTAGGCCCACTAATCAGATGATGAATTACTTTTCCAACCCCCCTACTCATTGCCTCTACTTATCTAATCAGTAGTCTAAGCAAAGGGGCCTTAATTAAGTATAATCAAAGCCAAACACTAAACAGTGCACTCGATCATTATCAAAGCCTGAAAAATGAACATGAGGAGGTCTTTAGAGACCGTTTTTTGTTGATAAAAATCCACCATAGATCCAAAATTACAGTAATACCACACTTAGTTTGCTTTAGGAATATGCATTTTGGATTTAGAGACAATTGTAGGGTTAAATAGGTTTTAGGGACGCAGTCTTTGCAGCTTTCTTACTTTTCCTTTAAACAGGCTGCTGCCATTGTTGCAGCTATTTTTTAGAAGATTTTTTTTTTTTTTTTGCCAAAAAAGTGGGTTGGATTTTATTTTTTTTTTTTTTTTTTTTTTTTTTTTTTGTTTTTTTTTTTTTTTTTTTTTTTTTTTTTTTTTTTTTTTTTTTTTTTTTTTTTTTTTGTCAATTAAGGAATTTTTTTGTGTTTGTAATAATAAGCATCAGCCTGTGTGAATGACATCATATAAATATAAACACATTTATGCTGTATATTAAATGTAATTGACTAATTTAACTTAACCCTATTTAGTAGTAGCATATGAGCAACTGACAGATGATTTCTAACACACTTCAGTTGTAAACAGATTTAAGGACAGTGTTTAATAATTATACTTTTTTTTTCAACAACTATAACTCATCATATGAAGCATCCATAACTGAGGTATAAACAGATAATGAATGCTTGACAACACAACAGTTATAGTAAAGTAAAACGTGTTGTGATATATGGTTAAAAGAGCAGGCACATCTTGGGGGACTTACTGTACTCTAATTAAGAAGATGACCTCTTTGACAAACCTCTCTCTGTACGTTTGCTGAGGCACATGTACTGTATGCGTCCTCAGCCCATCAGTAATCCCATACCTTCCTCTATCAATGTGGAGTTTATCCAGAGTTTGTGTTTGCTTAACAGCTCCATGGGGAGGAATTTAAGTAACTGACCTTGGTGGGGATTACTTTGCACACATGGGCAGATACTGCGGCCTGTTAGGCCTATTAGCTAGTGGCCGTCCGGCTGCTTTTCCACCCATGGTTTCATAAAATGACATATGAGGTTCTATGTGCAAACAGCCCTCTGGGCATCCTCCTGACTCACACCCCTGAGATACAAGACAGCTTCAAATGTGCCCTTTCTCCCTCCTCACGCCCCCCCAAGGTGAGCTCGGATGCACATCGTGAATAGGGCCAAATAGCATTAAATCAGGGGGCACCCACAAAACAAAATAATCTGCATTTATATCTGCGGAGTAAGGTTACACATGCCACTTCTATTTCTGGGCCCTTGGATAAACACCGATTAGTCTACCGCACTGGACAGGGTTAATAGGAGCTTGTTTGGTGGGCAAGCACGACACCTCAAGGCTTGGCCTCACCGATCGATAGGAAACATTGCTGAATACGTGCACAGTAGCATTACTGTACACAGGCATATAAGTTGGTAGCAGCTGGCAAGTTTTAATTGAGTGTCAATGGACATGTCTGCCACGGTGGGAAGGTCTTTCCATGTAAGGAATGCTCTGCACATAGTACTTTTGTTTGATTGTTTATTTATTTATGCATTCTGGGAGTTGGGGTGGACTGTGCTGATTGAAACAAACACACCACAGTATGTATAGCAATGTAGAGTCTTCCAGCCAGGGAGCTATAATTTACTGCCTTGTTTTTGATACTGGAGCACAAGCTCAAGTTTCACATCTTCTCTCTAGTTCTGTAAATTCTGTTCAGCAAAACAGTTTTATTTATAATATCAAGGAGGTTCTCTGCCCAATGCAGAGGTCAGGGGTCAGGGTCAGCAGAAGATGTCACCTAGAGGGAGATTAAATGATGATGGTGATGATAATGATTACACCTAAATGGAACACCTAGATATACACAGTAAAACATGTATTGAGCTTGTAGGCTACACACACTGTTTTTTTTTTAAATAACATTTTACATATGTCTGTATTTGCAGTAATGTACTATGGTCAAAATTAAGACTTTTAACAGTGACATGAATCTGTGTCTGATCAAGAATAGGTTTGGTCTGTCAATGTGTCCCTATTACAGGCAGTTACAGCTGGTTTACTTATAGGGGCTTGTAATTATGTCCAATCAGGTTGCTATATTCTTTGAACTTAAAAATGCATTCAATTTAACCTTAATTAGACCTTTATTCTCATTCTAGGCCATGCCAGGATAAAATAAAGAAACACATTTTTATCATAATTAGTGTAATTTACTGACAACATTTCAGCAGATCTAAAAAAAAAAAAATAGGCATTTGAAGTAAATCCAGTGTCTCCCGATGTTCCCATATAAACACCCCACATGTGGCCCCAAGAGCAAACCTGGGAATTTGTAGGACCCAGCAGACCTCCCAGCCCCCGGCTTCACCTGTTCGCATACACATTTCTTCCCCCTTTTTTTCACTTGGGATTGCCTTCCATCGCCCCATGATAATGACCAAAAACCTCATGCCTTTAACAATGCTGTCGTACGCGGGCTGCAGCTTGCTGATCCTCGGTGCGTCTCTCGCCGGTGCCTCCCTGGCCGAGATGGTGTTCCGCTGTCCCGGCTGCACCGCGGAGCGCCAGGCGCTATGCCCAAGGCTCACCGAGACTTGTGCAGAGATAGTGCGCGAACCGGGCTGCGGATGTTGCCCCGTGTGCGCCCGGCAAGAGGGCGAGATGTGCGGCGTGTACACCCCGAGGTGCTCCACCGGTCTGCGATGCTACCCGACGCCAGACTCGGAGCTTCCTCTGGAGCAACTGGTGCAGGGCCAGGGGCAATGCCGGCGCAAAGTGGACACCGAGACGACCACGTACAGCCAGGAGCACCGGGAGCAAACAAGCGGTCAGTCAGTTTACTGGAAACCTGGTTTTCTTCTATCAATTTTTAATGATACTGTCTAGACTGCAGCCTGAGGCATAGTGTCGAAATTTTGCATTGTCATGAAGGCTGAGCCCAAATCTGTGTAACCATTTTGCACTAGTGGATGCTATTTCTCAGACATTTTCGTATGAAATTACACACAGTTGTGCTTTGAAGTCTGCAGTGCATCCTTTAAAGGATAGACACATTTTGCGCCCTTTAAGAGCCCCATGACCTTATGCCGTCAGAATTTAGCCTACCTACAGACTTGAAATAATCTTGAAGTTTGTACAACCAGCACTTTGTCAGATGTATTATGGTGCATTACATTGCTCATGTCCTTTACTATGCATTTGAGGTGTAACTTCTACTGCAGTAATAGCCTATTGTATGTGTGTTGCATGATGTATTCTTACACTCATGTTAAAGGCTGTGTTGCATACACCTGTTTATAGTGTTGTGAATCATTCTAGTGTGCATTTGGGGAGAGAGAAACAAAAGGAACAGTTAACCTCAGCTATGCTCCAAACATCTGGCCCTCCACTCTTTCCCAAAATCCCCCCATACCCCCCAATCTGCCTTTAAAACACTGTAACAGAGAACAAGGTAGTGGCCTGCAAAAATTCCCAGAAGTTGTACTGAAACATCATAGTATTGATGTTGACATTTCCACAGGGGAGTGGAGAGAAAGAAACAGAGGGAGACAGCAGGAGGAATGCTGCATTGATTGGAAAAGTGGACTTTAGGCTTTGACCAGAAGTAGCTATAAAGTGATGTTGACAGTGACTACATTAACTTGGTTGTCTACCTTGAGCTGGATATGTGCAAGAGGATCACAATGAAGCTTGGTACAGCCTGGAGCCAACAAAGCTCATGTGGCTTGTGTTTAAATCAGGGCAGGTCACGGCGAAGAAGAAAAGTGAACAGCCTCATTAATTGGCTGATTTTTGAAGCTACAAACACACACAGTCAATGAGCGTCCAGTGGAGCCAACCGGTGGAGCCGTGTGATTTCTACTCATTTCCAAATCCGTGCTTTGTCAAAGTTTACCTCCAGACTGACACGTGTTTGTTTTGGCACCGAACTCCTGGAACGTAGAGAAACTACCGGAGACGGCATTCAGAGTAAACTCTGGTCTCTGTAAGGACTCTCCGGCAGCACACTGACAAAAGGTCCAAAATGCTTCACGACACAACTGTGATGTAATAAGCAGCCATCATAATGACTTAATTCCACATTTATGTAACCAGTTTTTTATTTCTGTAGCCCTCTTCAGACACTACCAAGCGAACAGTAAAACAGGCACGAATTGCACAGTTACATAAGAGCAAACAAGTGAACAAAATGCACAGACACATCATGTAAGGGCTTGCTTGCAAGAAGGCAGTTTCTTCCGTCACTGATTGGGTTTGGGTCAGGCTTCGCTTTGCAGGTTGAAAGGTCTGAGATTTAATTAAATGTGTCCAAAAAAGAGCAAAAGCTTAGAAATAGGCTCTAAAAGGCTGAAGTTGATCTGGATAAAAGCCTTGCTGCAGATGGAAGAGTCATTCCTGACAAAGACAGAGTGAGTGGTTGAAGTGAAGTGTACAGCTTTCTCAACGTCAAAAGGAAAATATTTTTTATCAAGAGGAAGCACCGGGCTTTCTTCTTCTTCTTGGGTCTAACTGAAATATAATTCAAATTTCTAAGTAGAAGTGCAGCCATACCACTGTATCAGCTTCAAAATGAGTTGCTCTGTCCAATTCCCTTCTATTTATGCCATTTGATTTTCATACTATACCGCAAAACCTTTTTCTTTTAAATTGTTGGTGTTACAGATGCTAACTGTTAGTCCCCTGCTTTGTGGTTTGGCCCAGTTTGAGACTACACAGACTTGATTTCCTGTCATAAATTCTTCTCAGATACACAGCAAAAAGAGAAAGTAATGACATCCCTAGATTTCAGCTCACGGGGGCTGTTGGAAGATTGAGCGCAAACTTGAACGTTCTGGCTACAATCCACTGCATCTCCTTTATTCCCGGCATTGACAGAAAAAAAAAGGCTGATTATAATGCAATAATTAAGTACGTAGTTGCATTGAGTTGAGCATGGGGAGCAGTGACTCCTGAGCGGGTTGGACATCCTGGGCAAAGAATCAAAGGATGAAATATTGCAGCTGCTTCTCTCGGATGTTTATAAGCCTCAACATCCTAGCATCCTGTCTTCCTGCTTATTTTATTCCAATTAAATGGCACAGGCACAAATAACACAACCTAGAGCTATTGGACACAAGTTAAGTTACATTTCAAATCAGTATAATTAGTTATGAGTTAGTGTCTGATTAAAAAGGCCAGCATGAAACCACTGAATAAATCAGTTCTTTGAAGAATTCAAAAAACGTCCCTATTTTGATTACATCTTGTTAGAGGTGGGATTCATAGAAGTGTGTGAGTGATATATACTTCTGCGTTAAATCTATGCCGTGGCTACGTACGAGGGTACGTGGAGGCACGGAACTTAGGCCGTAGGTCTTGGTCCCCTGCATCGCATGAGGATGCAGTGAAAGTCAGAATGATTAGGCAAACGAAGGTGATCTGAGGTGAATGGAAAGTGCAGTGATCAAGTCAACATGAGCTGTAAATGCATACAATTTCATACATTCCTCGGTAGCTCACTTGCACTTCTCGAAAAAATGGAACTAAACGTCACACCGTGGCTCGGTAGCGTTGGATTTTCCCCGACTCATTTGCTTGTTCACTTTCTCCATGAACAACATGAAATCAAGGAGAGGGTTAACTTGTCCTGCTACAGATTTCCCACCGTGGTCAGAAAATACTACGCCTCTAGAGTCGAAGCACACACACACACGCACACACACGCACACACACACACACACACACACACACACACACACACACACACACACACACACACACACACACACACACACACAAACACACACACACATGCCGACCCTGCTATTCTCTTAAAGAGATTGACGCACACACCAAAACACAAGTATAAACTTCAGGCCACTTACGTAGGCTTCGGCGAAAGCTCTGCGTAAAGCCTCCGCAGAAGCATAAGTCACACTTTACAGCAATTAATAAATATTAATCTCATGGTCTTATCCATCGCAACTTGCAATGACAGCAGCAGTAAAATCCCTGCAAACTCCTGGATCAGCACTACAAACAACTAAAGAGCTCAAAGGTCAGAGCCAATATTCTTTCGGCCCCAGAATGATCATGTGAGAGAAAAGACCTGGGGAAAGTAAGGGAGGTGGAAATCAGCCAGAGGAGAGGGAATGGGAGATTACAAATGTGTGTGGAAGATACAAATTCAGTTTTTGGTTATTTGCACTCAACCCAAAAGACTTGATTAGGCTCATGATGCAAGGTTACATTATGAAGAAAAACAATATCAGTGGAGTTCTTGTTTAAATAACACTGATACACCTACAGGACACAATACCAAATAGGAAAAGAAATTGTCAGTTGAAGCTTTGAAAAAGTGGAACAATGACCTAATTTTGTTTTTTGTTTGTTTTTAATGAAACTGATTGGATGATATGTACTGGCGCCGCGCTGGCTTATTTTCTTCTCTGGTCCTTAAGGCCACAGGCGAGTTTTGTTCCCTGTTTTAATTGATCAAAGCAACTGATTACAGCATATTAGTAATTCAGTAACAGAAATTGCTTTTATAAATCTCTTCGAAATGAACTCCCCAGAGTACGTTGAACCATTTCAAAATGCAGTGAGGTCTTGTTTAGCTCAGCAGGAAGTTTATCAGGCCACACTGAAAGTTCACTTATGAAAGACTCACATTTCAATTTGCTATATCAAACATCAAAGTCTTTGAAAGTGCATACGATTTTTAGTGTATTATAAGTAGGGCTACAAGATGCAGATGTGACAGTACTCCTAATTCAGCAAATAGCCTGTAATGTTTCTGTGGTCCATGGGACCACGCAAACACGTGTATCCACCAGAACGTCTGAATTGTAAACATGAAAATATGAAATTGCACTTGGTTGTAAGTTGAATAAAAGACCAAAACCAAATCCTGTGCACTCTGGTTACTCATGGTTTGGTAGAGTATCATGGGATGGACATGGGATGTGGTGAAAACAGGAGGATTAAATAAGATACTCTAGCGCTGGAAGATGAAAAAATGTATCGACATCGAAATTCTGAAGCCGTTATCGACGTATTTTTCCCATAACGATAATTTTGATAATTTATTCCTGTTGATATGCCTACTTTCTTCTTAAAAACATTCTACTGCACGTGTAGTCACGTGACTTCGCCCGGACCAGTCAGCCGCACGGAAAGCATAATGGAGGATAACTCAAACCCTGAGTCCGAGTTAACTGAGCAACGTCTGGAAACATTTTGGCTTCAGAAAAGATGATTTAGAACAACGTGATTAATTGTCGTTCATTTATCGTTATTGAGGTAAAATGTGCAATTTAATCGTGATTTTAGGTCATATTGTGCAGCCCTAAGATACTCCCTTAGGAACCCAGACACTGATTAAAATGGGTCATTTAAAAAAATTAAGTAGATTTTTATTTCAATTTCATTCATTTTGAGCTGAAATGTCTCCCTATTCCAAACTAACACCCACAACTTCCCCACTACATTCTCTGTTAATGCACAGTATGACTTGATATTCTGTTCCCACAGAAACCTGGCCCCAATAAAGGACTGGATGGGCGTTTCGGGTAATTGTTTTGGCTGGGATCAAACCATATGTGACCTCGATAGGGAACAGGCTGATTAACAAAGCCCAAACAGAGTCCATAGTCGGTTGCATGAAGGTCACACGAATAAAAAAAAAAAAAGTGATGCTGCCTATTCTTTATTAAAGACTTGGTTATTCATCTTCAAAATAACATTTTGTTTGTGTGGTAATTTTGCCCAAAGCTATCCAGTCAGCTTTACATGTTGACAATGAAAAGTCGTTTGTATCAATGCCGTTATAAAAGTCGAAAACGAAGAGCATAAATGAGGTGGAAAGAAAAGTGGAAAACTCCTGTGCCATCTGGTCGCTGAAATAACATTGTTAGCTAACAAGGGGCATTCCTGTGTACCTGCGGGGGCATCCAGACAGAGCCCACAGGACTGAAATAGCTCAGAGATAATCCCACCCCACACCTCCACCCTTAGGCTTCTCCAAAAACAGGGGCATCCGTGCCAAGAATCTCCTCGTGCCTATTGAGATCCAGAATAACTTCCCACCCTCCTTTTTGGTCAAGGGTGATTTAAGACAATACAAACAGTGTCTGAAATGCTACTGACACTGGAGGGGAAGGGGACGTAGGCCGTTGCATAGACAGGGGATAGTTTCTTAACTTGTTTTAATAGTTTACTGGGCGAGATAAAAAAAAAAAAAAGAAATGGAAAAGACCCCTTCCATCATATAGAATCGCACTTGACTTGTAATAGCTTGCAGAGCAGGACATGTGCAAAATCTTTGTTTACGTGCACAACAACATGATTGCGGTCTTATCAATGATTCCCTTATCCTCCTCCTAACAATGGTCATGAGGGTGGAGTCTGCTGCCGTGTCTTCAGAGCCTCCATGCACCCTCTTAATTCTCACTTTTGTGTAGGCATGGTGGAGCTAGAGGGGGGGATCCTCAAGGTTATTAGGATTTATCCACTGCGCAGCATGAATAGCTGTACCAAATATCAAATACAATAGTTGTTAAAATATGTCACTAAAAAACAAACATGCCAAACTCTCTGTGGTGCTACTGGTAACATTTTGGGACCACCAAAGTCAATAGAATACATCCTTTAATGTCATTACACATTTCGTGGTTCTCTACATGGTTGAGAAAGATGTTGGCTGTACACATTGATGAATTTGCAGAATGCACCATGTGCAAAACGTGCCAGGATGCATTGTTCCCCACCAAAATAGGTTCTAAGAAGGGATGTTTAGTAGCTGCTCACATTATGGATTGAAATTAGAGCCCGACTGATATATCGGCGGGCCGATATTATCGGCCGATATTAGGCATTTTCCAAACTATCGGTATCAGCGTTTATAATGGCCGATAAATGAATATTTAAAAATTAAAATAAAAACGGACGAAACACCATTCAACCATGTTATGAGTTGGCTTTGTATAGTTGGTCCATCAGAGGGCGCTCTACAACGTCCCTGTTGGCAACACTCGTGTTTAACCCTTTAAGTTTCATATCTTAAGTTTGTATTTTTATATATTTTATTTATCAGAACTGTAATATATGTTGATGTTCCTCTGTTCTGTTGTGACAGTTAAACAAACAAGTTTATTTTTTAAACTGCATTATCATATTATTTTAGTGGGGACTCATAAATAACTACAAATAACTAATGTTAGGGAAATCTGTTTATGTTTTTTTACGCGTTTCTGGATTTATCTTTTATTTTTTTATATATCGGCCGATATATCGGAATATCGGATTTTTAAATCACCAAATATTTGTATCGATATCGGCCTTAAAAATCCTTTATCAGCTGGGCTCTAATGGAAATGTTAATATTTGCAAAATAGGACCTGTTTTCTTCGTTGATGTGCAATCGTAGTCTCTGAATGCTTCTTTTATTCAGTGGTTTTCAAAAGCTAGTGATAAATGAAAATAGGATTTTATATTTTATCCTGGCGGTATTAGTCTAATTAGTTAAAAAGTTGTATTACAAATCCCTTCCTACCTAATGACTTTTCATTTCTAAGAAAAAATAAGGTGGAATTGTTGGTGCCTGGTCTAATTCTCATGTTGTTCTTGTTGTTGCCTTAATTTTGTACTGGTTAAAACCATGCAACCTCACTTTAATTTCAATTTATTTTTCTGCTCTAACTTTAGTTGCAGGATAAAATAGTCCTCTATACGATGATGTTATCTATAGGATAACCCCAAGCAGTTTAGCCCTCTCTGTCCACTCACATCCCACATATCTCTCCCACAGTGGTTGGGAATGACTGTCAGTGGTAGCTGAATGTGATGCCCTACTGTACAAGTTCGATGTGTTCCAGCTTGCCTCAGTTCGTGTCCTAGTTTAGGACCTGTACAATCGCCCCGAGAGTTCACCCAGCGGTGCCGGTAGAGAGCGAGATGCCTGGCCTTGGATGCCGGAGTGTGCACATACGTGCCAGAGCCTGTCCAAAGCCTGCTTTTAGATGACTGTTGCGGGCCAGAAAGCCTGGAAGGTAAACATATCTGCACTTTGCTGAGTTTGTGTTTCTAGGAAAACAGTCCCACTCGACCTCGCAATGGATGATAGACTACAGCTACTCTTCGCAGTGCCTTTCATCGACTTCTTAAGTGGCGCACAACCTATTTCACACCTCAGAGCTGCGTTAAAAGCCATATTGAGAGAGGAGACTTTTTCAGAAGAAGAAGATCTTCAGAGAAGATTTCCACATTCCGACATTTAAAGGGATAGTTCAGTTTTGGGTGAATACTATTCCTATCCAGAGTCAGATTGGTGCTTTCCTGATGTATTTGTGTACATCTTGAATACCTGGATGTCAATGGAATCAAGTACATACAAACTGTTAAACAAAACACCTTTGGCTTATGAAAGTTTGAAAATATATCAGCTTTCCAATCCAAAAACTAAAACATAACTTAACAAGTTATAATAGTTAAGTTGTGTTGAGTTTATAAGCAGTTGTTGATCTCCAGGGGGAATTTCCTTAGAATAACTGCTCCATTTAAACCCAAGTAAATATTCATTAAATATTTATTTATTATGTAAAACTCCATAATTGTTGAATTGTGTCGTTGCCTGTAGACAAATTTCACATTTCAGTTCCTCTCTACGAAATGATATGAAACTACGCTACCCGTTGAAAATAAGGGTTTTTCTACCTTTGAGAGAAGCTGCTTCTTGATCCCATTGACATCCACTAACTTTGGTGAGCTAAGCTAACCAGTCATCATCCCTTCAAACTGCACGGCGAGATATAAGAAAGGCATCACATCCATGAGTTTGTCTTATAATGAAAGACGGGGCTATTTTGTATCTGTGGAAATAGGATGGAGCGAGAATGCTGATGTGGTCCGATCTTTCCATTTTCAACCTTTCCATTCTCCACCACCCGGCCAAGTCTGCCATTTGCTCAGTTGACCAGAATCTAGACAATCAGATATGACACTTCTGGCCTACGTGCCATCTGGGAATTCGACATGAATCAGATATAGAAAGGAAGCCTCTCGGGCCATTGTGTGGGGATTAACTCAAGCAGTAGACTGGACAGTAGGCCTGCCGCTCTGTTGATACTGCTGATCCCAAGCCCACCGCTGTGGAACGGCTTGGACTGCAGAGGCCTAGCGCCTAGTGTGTGTGTACATTCGACAGGGAGATCGCTGATTTCGCTGCGTACAAATTGTGCGCTCATGTGTGTATCTATATGCGATCAGACTGTGTGTTTGAGTGAACATCTCAGGTTTCCTTAGAATAGAGGGAGTGATGGTATTGCACGTGGATAATGTGGGGATTATGTAAGACAGCAAAGCAAAAGGCACCCCAGCCGCCAGTGTTTTGTGTCGTGTGTTTATCTGCGCCACTTGTGTACGCACACACACACACACACACACACACACACACACACACACACACACACACACACACACACACACACACACACACACACCCACACACCCACCCATGAGAGCACACACCTGATTTCAGTTGACTTTTGCCCCTTTTTGGAAAGAAACTCAGCCTTCAAAGAAAAGCACAGTGTAGCGTCATAAGGGGAACTGAAGTCCAACAACACCAGATCTATCTGATGGCAAAAGGCGCCAGCACCTTGTTATTGCTTCGTTTGGAATTTCCTTTCTCCCGTTCTCTCTTAGGCCTTTTGTAATCATATTCTACAACCGGATGGCAAATTTACCTCTTGCAGAGCGCAGAGAATGCCTCTCCAGTCCACCACCACCAGTAACACACACTCACTTTCATTCTCTCAGCGCGCCTTTCTACAAGTCTGCACGTTACAGCTTTTGCCCTTGAATAACTGTAAACTATCCACTTACTGGCCCACTATTTGACCTTCTCTACTGTCTGTCTGCTTATTTCCCCTTCTGTCCTTCGGGTGTCAAGCGAGGTCCTGCGTACAAGAAATACACGCTCAACTGAAAATCAGTGAAAAAAAAAAAAATCACTTTTCTGACATGTATTCTGCATATTCACATACTCTGGCTAGCTAAACTGAGCTGATATGTGATCATGTTGCTTTCTGGGGCATCATGAAACATTTTCTTTTGGTCTAAAATCAGCTGTTTTGGAAATGACACTCCTTTTCCACTCCCTCCCTGTCAACCCTCAACCCCTAAGTATGCTCTGTTGTCAGAAACAACATGATGGGTTGGACCTGATGGCCTCTCACATTGTTTGCTCCATCTGTTGGACGATATGTTTTTTTTTTTAGGTTGATGTTTAACAAGACTCCAAGGAGAGAGGAGACGGTCAAACTGAATGAAAACCGCCTGGAGGAATTACTAGATGGCCACAGGGACTCAGCTGTTGTGACATGCAATGCATTTGTTGCTGGTAAAGGGCAGTGGGAAGTTTGCTACGTGACTAAATATGAATTCCTTGTTCTTTAAGTGTATTTTTATTTTATTTTATTCAGGACACTGTAAGTTGCCTATTTATTGTATTTCAGGTCTGAACCACTGATGTGAAATGCTTGAACTTCACTGGTTTTAAACTAAGATATAATGTATTTTGGGCTGAATTTTCACATTATAACATCCTTTAAATTTAGCATTTAGGCCAGAGGTTCACATATATGAAATTCTAAACCATTTTGGTCATTTTCCACTGCACCACAATTCACACTGTGACGTGTCTGTGATGATTATGACGCACAAGGTGATCAGAGGTGATAGCTAAGAGTCTTAAGTATTAGATGTATTGATACCCAATCATTTTGACCTTGCCCCGACTGGGATCAGGTCTAAGAAAGCCTCATTTTAGCTTGAATTCATCAAGTAGTCCTTTTTTGAAAAGTGTAAATCCCCGATGATTTTTTTCATTTACAGTATATCACCGCTTTTAACATCTGCTCATGAAATTAAATCACACCAGTTAGGAAAAAAGCAACCATGGAAACCTAACTGTGACTAAAGTTCAGCAGTGGCCAACTTTTTCTCAGCCCTCAAGCTTGTTAACGGAGCTGCATGTGGTTACTTCGCTCTATGAGAAAGGAATGGTTTGTAGTGACTCATTGATTGTGCTGATGCTTTTTTAGAGCACTTTAAAAGGGTGGGGGGTTGGACTTTGGACACGTCAGAGCTTGTTCCCCCCACCCCCACCACCCCGACATTATCTTTAGGGAAAATGTCTGTTGTGACTATTGAGTAATAAAAATGTCACAAACACAAGAAATACAATTGTACAAAATTTGAACCTAAAGCTAATAAACAACAGGGAGAGGAAATTAGCAATGTCAGCAATGAGAGCAAAGCGTGGATGTGAGCTATTTGCTCTAGAGGCCTTGAATTGTGCCTAAATGAAAAGAGAGAAATGCAGAGTGACTGCCGGCTGAAGAGAGAGTTCAGCTCACGGGCTAGCTGTTATATCCTGGAGGGTGCAGGGGTGAGCTACAGCTGACGAACCTTCCACAAGTTTTATTTATGTAATTATCATCGGACGCAGTGGGAGGGACGTCGGGGAAAAAAAAAATATCAGAAAATTGTGTTTGGCATTTCACTCCCATTCAAACCCTCTCATCTTCACTACTACTCAAGGCAAGGCGAAACTATTTTGCGTTATATTTTTTCATTTCGAGCATGTAAAAGTCAACATAAAAAAGACAACAGCAGTTGTTGAAAACACACCCAACCAAATAGACAAAAAGAAAGAGACAACAGAATTAATTTCATTAGAGAATTTCCTTGATTTATATGCACGAAAAGGAGTAAGAAGAAGTATAAACTTATTTAATCCTACCCCTTAATAATGAAATCATTACTTACCAAAACTTCGTTTGACATACATGGCACTTATCACATCCATAGTTACCTAATTACAGTTCAATACAGTAAATAATTACACAGCTATTTACATAGAATCTTAATTGTCTCTCCATAGTATTCTCCTCAATTTCCAAAAAAAATACTTTTTAGCGGAGCAGGCCACTAACTTTGTCGCTTTGACAAATGATCTATGCAGTTTAAAGCTTTCAGCTCCCTTCCAGGCTCTAAAAGGCTCTATCCATTACCAAAATGACAGCAGGAGGGCAACAGGGCGGGATTAGTGCACATGAGAGACAGTCCTGAAAAGTCACAGGTTTAAAGCTTTTAGCAGTCAATATGTCCATCAAAGTGTCCTTGAGCAAGACATCAAATCCTGTCCTGCCCAATGTTTTTTTCCTTCTCTGTTGGCAACACTGTTGTGTCACGTTTTTTTTCGATCGATGAATTGATGCAGTAGAAATTTGGGATCCTTAAGTTTAGAGTTTTTCATCGAATTTTTTGTTGTGTCTCCACAACTGCAGGCGAGGCTGTGGAGGCGCTGCCTGAGCAGGGTGTGAGTGAGATCCCGGCCATCCGAAAGCCCAGCAAAGAGACCACCTGGCTGGGACCCAAAGAGAGCGCTGTGCGCCAGCACAGACAGGAGATGAAGACCAAGATGAAGACCAACAAGGTGGAGGAGGTGAAACCTGCACGGCCCAAACAGGTGAGGCAAGCGCTTTTTTTTCTTTTTTTCCCCCTGTCACTTGATTCTTGGTAGTCTGTATCCTCAACGTTCCACTTCTGGGATTGCTCCGTTGCTGACGGAAATTCCGCTAGATTTCACTCATTTAGGCCGGATATCCGTTGCGTTGGACTTCCTTTGTGTTGGCATTTTAAACTCCGGTGGATTTATGAGGACTATGGTTAAATGCTCCTCAGATCTCTGCAGGGTAAATCCAGACAGCTAGCTAGACTATCTGTCCAACCGGAGTTTTCTGTTGCACGGCTAAAACAACCTTTGAACGTACACATTTTGTAACACACGTTATAATGCTCGCCTAGCTGCTAAGTGTGGCACACCCTCAAACCAAACTAGTAAGAGCAGAGGCCCGAAGAGTTCACATAGTTGTATCACCATGTCCAGGAGACAGTGACAGAATCAAAACATTATGTATGAAAAGACTAATTTGTTAATATTTAAATAACTTACAACACTGAAACGTCTTGCTCCCGTCTAGGTTGTACAGCTGAGCCAAAGTCATAGGTTATCGGCTTAAGTGGGTTTGTTATAGATCAAACTAGCGTGCTTGTCAGGACCCGCCTTAGACTGCTTCTGACTGGCTAGTAGTCCTTACCTAGGTACTGCGCATGTGAGACTCCCAACAAAGATGGAACAGAAGTGTGATGCCTCACTCTGTAGCTAAAACGGAGAGCTCAACACACAGGGTGAATAGAGGAGCTGCAGCAATGTGCAGTATGACAAAAATTTGGTGTTTTTTGAAAATGAAACCAGTATTGCATTTGATGGATTACATCTGATACCGATCAATTACATACGATCGGTATCAGCACAGATACAATATATGGGCTCATCACAAGACTAAACCATTAGAAAGCACAAAGCAGTGTGTGGGTGACCAGAGGTGTTTTATGGACCTTTTTCACAGCAGACATTTTGACTTGTCATAGTAGGAAAAGCACAGCTAAGAATTTAAGAATTATTTATTTTGATTAGGACAATGCACATTAATCAACATTTCTGTAAACGCGCCAGTGTTAGCCAGTCGGCTAATTTTCAACTGTAGTCCTAGTTGCAGGCATTGATAAAATTGATAACCTTAACGATGGCTCAATTCCATCAAGTGTCCCAGTAAGCTATTTCAGTGAGTCAGCATGCCCAATACCAGGGCCTCTCCTAAGTGGAATGCAGCCATCATTGATGGTTTTGAATACACCTGTGCTTTTCCTACTACGTTTGCCGTGAAAAAGTCTATTGTCAGAAAAGAAATATCTGCAATACATACATGTCATAATAATGACTAAAGATAATAATGTATAGGTAGTGCTATTGTTTTTTGTAAACACCCTTTATATGTGTTAGTGTAGAAAAGACTACAGTACACTAACTAACTCCTCACACTACTGAGGGAAGAAATATAAGGAGTGCAGCGCCGCCTCCTTCTGGAACTAAAGCAGCTGGTGATGTTTGGATGCTGCATCGAAGTCTTTTATTGCCATATTTTAATATCATTCAGTGCAGTTAATGCTTAATGGTAGGCACTTTGAATTCATTTCAAAGCCTGAGAAGGAAATACAGCAAAAACAATAATTTTAAGGGGATAAAAACAGTCATGGCACAAAGACAAGGCTTTCATTTTTCTTCCATTCAACACTCCCACAAACTAATGCCCTTTATTCAAAAGGCAGATATTTACTGACCTTAAATACACCTGACCCGCTCTGTGGGACTCACCATCATTTCTAACCGGCATCGTGATATTTTCCATCCACCATAAAAAACATTAACGGTTATTGCTCTACCAGAAACTTGTAACTGTCTCAACAAGATATATTTGGCTCTGTGAAATTGTGAGGTAAACCTGAGGTCACTGGCCGGACTTGTTATTCATTACCGGCAAGAAAACATGATTAATTTGCTCGTTACAGAAAGCTCCTTACCTTTATTATGTGAATGTTTGCCTGAATCTCTGTGTGTGTGTGTGTGTATATGTTCCTTTTATATGAGATTTTATGTAGGATGTAGCAAAAATGTGTTGATTGCCTTGCAAACACAACTTTTCTGCTGTGTTCATGGATTTTACTCAGATTTGTGATTCTTTTTAAATAAAAACAAAGAAGTGATATAAAAATGGTCAGATCTTTATTTTAAAAAAATAATAATAATTGGAAAAAGTGATTTCTGTGCACAAAAGTTAGAATGAATGGAATAATTTGTACAGAACATTTTATCGCCGCTATAACAGAAACCTGATGACTCTAACGCCGCTATACGGGCCTGTGAATGTGACTTGTGTTGTGGTTTTGGCTGTTTTTCCAAGACTCAGTGTCAGCAGGAGCTCGACCAGATCCTGGAGAGGATATCTAAGATGCCCTTCAGAGATAACCGAGGTCCCCTGGAAGACCTGTATGCCCTGCACATCCCCAACTGCGACAAGAGGGGGCAGTATAATCTCAAACAGGTGACTCCAGGCCTTTTGGGTTAGAGGGTGGTAGGCTGAGAGGGAGTAGCCACCTGATTGTATCCAAGTATTTAGAGGAGAAAAGGTGGGTAAAGCATCATAACCACCAATTTGGACAAAAATGGGTTGCGTTTTCACAGCAAAATAAAACGGAGTCATATAGTTACCCCTTGAAGTACTACATTTGTCAAACTAGTGTATTTATATTGTTTTATCTTACACTACATCCTTAATATAGTGGTACTACCCTATAAATCAGAGAGTTACCATTGCTGTAAAAAGTAACTGAAGGAAGGATGGGAGGCAAACAAGATAGACACCCTCCTTTTGAGGAAAACCTACTTGCATATGCTCTGGACAGCACTGTTTGCTGCTAGCCAGCACAACAATACATTGCAAGTACTGGAAGGGCTGAAGAGGTGGGTTTTCCTCTCCTTTATACAGGTAGCTGAACACAGGTGTGCTCACTTAGCAATCACCAACCTGGGAAAGAGAGGGAGGAGGCACACACACACACACACACACACGCGACGCCCCCGTGCGCACGCACACACACACACACACACACACACACACACACACACACACACACACACACACACACACACACAGGTTTGTGGCACTATCTTTATGGGGACCCGTCATTGACATAATGCATTCCCTAGCCCCTTACCTTAACCCTTACCCTAACCATAACCTAATTTTATCCCTAATCCTAAAACCAAGTCTTAACCCTCAAACAGCCCTTTAAAGTTATACTGGACTCCCAGTTTGTGGACCCCACGAATGTAGTTAAACAAGAACACACACACACACACACACACACACAATCACACACACACACTAAAAAGAAAATCCCTATGTAACAATTGGTAAAAGTAACACAATAATGATTTTCGATGATGCTTAATAGAGCATCTAATTCCAAATACATGTATTTAAATACAGAAATATGTAGAAAAGAAAGGGGATCTAAATAAAACACGTGCTCTGTAAAGCTGATGACCTTTTGCAGCATATTTTTGTACAAACATGCATATTCGGGGTTGTCACAAGTATCTAAAACGACGTTTAAACATGCTGAAACGAACAACACTGCATTTTGTGTTTCAGTGCAAGATGTCTCTCCACGGTCAGAGGGGCGAGTGTTGGTGCGTCAACCCTCACACTGGCCGACCTATCCCATCAGCCCCTACTGTGAGGGGCGACCCCAACTGCAGCCAGTACCTCACCGAGCTGGAGCTAGAGCTTCCTGACATGGCCCAGATATAATGCGTCATGAAACAAAAACTGTAAAAGTACTTGGGAACAAAGAACATCTGAGTAAGCTATATATTATCTTTCCGTGTGTATGTGTCTCTAGTTCATTTGATGAAATCTTAACCACCAGAAAGGATTAAATGATAGAATCCAGCTTGCTGAGGGTGTAACTGCAGATAATTTGTAGGTGAAGTAAAAAAATCAGGCTCCCTTTTCCTCGTAGCTATTCAGTAGACGTCAACTGGAGTGCCGGTGACTTTGCTTTACTAATTTTGACTTAGCTCAGATTTGCTCCGTTATCAGTGTTTTGTACTGTATTGTATGTGTTGAAAAATGAAAAGCCTTCAACATATTTGTTTTTTTTAGGTGCGTTTTCCTGTCCTAGCTTGCAGACTACTGTCACGCCTAATTAACAGATAATGCTAATAAAATGGTAATACATTCAGTTTGTGCCTGCCTGTGTTTTAATTCGTAGACATACTTTGAATTTGGTGCATTAATGACGGGTTTTATATTTGAGAAAAGGAAAGGAAAACTCATGAGGCCTACGTTTTTGAAAATGAAAAGTGGACTTGGAAATTCATCAATCAGTCTCAGATTTGTGGCACTGTAGCATGGAAATTTCAAATCCTGGAAGAAATCTTATGATGGAGATTTATGATGCTAGTTCACCTGCATTATTGCGTTATTAAACTTCATGATTTGCCAGTTGGACTCAAACAAGACTAAAAGTATTTACAGTCATGCTTGTTGCTACGTTTGAGGCTGTACTTTGATAAATGCTAATGTCAACATGCTAACATGCTCACAATGATAAAGTTAAAGGAATTTGTTGAAATAGGGCTTATCACGGTCTACCCTGGCTGTAGATAGGTGGGCCAATGCATTTTTTGTCTCAGTGCAAGTAATTAGGTTGTTTTTTTGTCTTTTGTTGGCTCACTTTTACTCACAACATGCTAACCGGCAACATAGGATTCCATTCACTACGCTAAGCTAACTAGCGACGGCGCTGCCGATGTTGCACCGGACTAAAACAATGTATGCACAAAAAATGCGTTGGCCCACCTATCTACAGCTAGGGGAGACCGTGATAAGCTCTATTTCAACAAACGGTGGCATATCCCTTTAACAAACTGATGTTTTAATGCGTGATTTAAAAAAAAACATAGCTTACATCTTAGTTTAGCGTACTAGCATGGTCACATTCGCTAATTGGAACAAAACACAAAGTCCAGGTGAGGCTAAGCGGAACATGCAGAAGTCCTGCAGGAATTTGGTCATTAACCAAATACTGGACAAATGACAATTTTGACCTGATGAGGGCACCAGATGAAAAGTCAGGGGTTTACCAAATTTATTACAATTCATCCTGAGGGGGACATGAATGTCTGTAGCAAATTTCATGACAATCCAATCAATAGTTATCGAGGCATTTCAGTCAAAAACACAAATGTCAGCATCATGGCGCTAGAGGAAAAGTCAGGGGCTTACCGATGTCAGAAGGATACATCATGGGGATCACGAATGTCTGTATCCATCCATTTAGGGCTGAAACAATTTGTTCATCCCAGTTTACGGGCTGTGTACAGGTAACGTGACCAAGACGATGCGGATTGCAAAATGGAGGAAGAGATAAAAAAATACGTAGAGATAAAAACACAGCAAGGGGGCGGAGAGAAGAGACAGGCCAGAGAAAATGACAAAAAGTTTCCAAAGTTTGGGATCATTTCAAGCTGAAACAGAAAAGGAAAACTCTGAACTGTGTGTCTATTGTAAAACCGATCTAGCTTTCCACAGTAGCTCGACGTCAATGCTTCAGCATGCAGTTTCAGCAGATGGAAACCACCTGCATGGAGTACCACATGTCTATAACAGTGTCAAGATTAGAGAGATAGCAGTCATAAAAACACACAACCACTGACTCAACAAGAGTTCCCACATTGAAGACAAATGTGCATATATGGTTTTTTGTGAGTACATGCACTTTATTTAAATAGTGATTTGCCATTACAAAATAAGTCGAGTACATCAATTACACACCTGATAAATATTTCACCATAATGTTCACATTAATCTTTTTTTTTTTAACTGAGATTCTGAAATGTTTTAAAGTGTCACCGTGTTGTTGTGTTTACATGTGTGCTAGAATCAAAACCATGAGAGAGGTGTTTCACCGGGAAGAATTGGCTGATGAGCCTCTGTCAGTGCTCTAATTAAAAATGTCTGACATTACAAAGTCATTAAATGAACTATAAGATTATAACAAAAACAAAAAAAGGATCTTAAGCAAATTTTGAACTATAGAACAAAAGTTCTCTGTCATTGTACGTTCAGCAGTGCTTGCCTGGGAGATCATGATAATCTTTGTCAGCAACCAACGGAAAAAAATAAATCAGACAAAACAATCGGACTACATCCACAACCAAAATTGTTTTCCTCCTTTGTGCTCGAGTGTCCCTCATTCAACCACACAATGGGTCCACATGCAAATGAAAATTCAAAGTGGTGTGGGGCAGAAGGCACTTGAATTTACATAGAAACTCAGCGACCTTGCTCTTTGCAGGATAAAGGACCCAGTAAACCCTGAGAGCAAGTCATCGACAGATTTGCCTGTTTGGCGGCAGTAAAGACCCTACACATGGAAACATAAACACTGCGGGGCCTTTGCATACTATTTGTCTGCGAAGGGAAATGCACAGCACCACATTTGTCGGACAGTAGCTCGAGGCTTGTGAGAATTTAAACCAGAGCTTCTTGTAGTCGAGAACTACGTATAAGGGCATGGCACAAACAGTACAGTACAGTACAGTACACATACATACAGACACACTCAGGAGCATTACCACACACACACACACACACACACACACACACACACACACACACACACACACACACACTGTACATACATTTACAAACAGTGGACTCATTTGTCTAGACTTGAAAAAGGCCTTTAAAAAGGAGACAGAGTGTCAAATAACTAACCTTTTACAGTACAAGTTTGTTTATGAGTGCTGCTGGGTGATCGAATGTCGTCCCATTGTGATGTAGAAAATAATCATCTCTAACTGGCAAAAACATAGCATACTTTGAATGAATTTCCTTGAGTTTTGAGCATAGGTTTTCATTTCTTGGCTCTCAGCGTTTGCCAGGCAACCAGCCAAAAAGACTCAAAAAAGTTAATTAAGTTAAAAAGGTCAAAGCCAAGAAATAGTCCAGCACACAAAACCCACATAAAAAGGCAAACTGATGTTTTTAAGTCTTTTTGACGGATTAAACTAACTAACATTCCTACACTCCTAAATTGCCAAACTATTCCTTTAAGTGTGTAGGCTTCTTTTAACTCTAGGTCTATAGATTTGGCTCCAATTAGTGAAAACAGGCCAATGATTTTGTGAATCTATGCTGAACAAACAATGATAGCTATCATGCTGACATGGCTATGGCATATGAAATGGCTGCCAGCTGACTCTGTCTATCTCCTGCCCACTGATGGGTTGGTTTCTCCAATCTGATGACAAAATGATATACCCAGCCTCCTACAGGAATCCTGCAGAACCTTCCCCCCTTTTCCTGCTTGCCAAAGTAGCCTTAATTTGGGAAAGTGTTCAGTGACAGTAGGTCGCGGGCTGGATTAAATGGCCATTATTTGATACATAAAAAAATACCTTTTACATCAGAATGTCATTCCTATGATTAACAATTAGCAAAACATTGCTACTTGAGACGAGAACTGACTCACTCTTCAATGGTGTCTCCTTGATCACCACTATGACAAAAATGAAAACAAATGTTGATGTTTTTTAGCCACATTGAAAATATGTCTTGTCTCAGAATTTCGCAAAAGAAATTTAGCAATACACTTCAATACACAACATATTATCAATATCATACATATATATATACTGTATATATATATAATCCTCTATTATATATGGGTATAAAGAGGTAAGGTGTTAGCTAACCTCAAACATAGTACACGGTCAGCAGGGAGCCACAGTTACATTTGAAGATTTTCACTTACGCAAGCTCTTCAGTACAGCTCCCTTTTGAAAGAAAAAAAAAAAAAACAGTCCATCACACTCGACCATATATATAAGTATTTGTGCCATATTTTCCTGATTGGCAGTCGTGAAGTGTGCTAGCTTGATTGGCAGGTTTTTAAGAGAAGCAGGGCTCAACGAGTACACTCTCATTCGTTGCTGTTGCTGCTGCTGTCGAAATCTTTGCACTGCAGGTTTCCTCCGGCATAGTTGCTGCCGGGGATTGCTGCGCCAAACCGGTCGACGCACCAGCAGATCCCCCTCCTCCGACCACGGGATGGCTTACACTGCAAGTATAGAGTTAACGGAAAGGGATGAGATGCTTGTGTGTGATGCAATTCCTGCTTTACTGGACAGTTAAAAGGTTTGTCTCAAAGCCAAGCTGCCGTAGTTACAGTACAAAGCAGAGAGGATGCAACCCATGTCTGACAAATTATGTAACATAAAAATATGTTTCCATACCTGTTTGCGTTTGAAGAAGCCCTTCTTGTCACAGTTGGGGATGTACAGAGAGAGAGCAAAGACCCTAGAAGTGTCCTTCATGCTTTGAATGAGATCATCCAGTTTTCTTCTGCAGGGGCCCTACACGCACAGACAGATGGACACAGGTGTCAGTGTTTGCATGGTCACAATGTGTGTTAAAAATGATAGTTTAAAATGCCTCTGAAAGTTTGTGAAATGCCCCAGAAATGAACACAGCATGAAGGTGGGAAATACCTCCAATAATCAGTACTTTAGTAATGTAGCATTTCACTCTGTTCACACCATGTTGTCTCGTGTGAAAGTGGCCCAGCGGGGCATCTTGGCTGATTTGTCCGAACTGGTTTCTTTATATTTATTTCCCTCTAAGCTGAATCAGTGTTTCACTCTTTTTCACTTACAAACTCAGGCTCCAGTTTATCCAGGCTGAGCGGGGGAAAGTTCAGATTGCTTGCGTGTCCCGGCCTGGCCAACTGCTTCTTGCGGTCCTTGGCCTGCTTCATGGCCTGGGCCTTGAGACTGCTGATGTGTTCTCCTCCGTATATGGGCACCTTGGTTTGGGGCAGCATTGACTCTGGGATGCGTAACATGGCGCCATCATGAGATTCTCCGTCTGATAGGGAGACAAAAGACAGACGAGGTCCCTCATCATTATCATGCATGTTTGAGGTTTATTAAAGGTGCCCTGTGGGCTTTTCTTGTAAACAGTAAGTTATATTTACATTGGGCATTGCTCATCAAAATAAACTGTGTGTATCATTGAGGACTAATAAAAGTGTTGAATGCATTTCCTTCCTCATAAAACATTTGCAAAGCTGATTGTACTGAATTCCTACTATTCCTACTAGGTGGCAGTATTAGCTAGATAAATGGACATTAGGCCAGACAACTAAGCAAGGCCTGGATCCTTTACCACTGCGGCAGCATCTCGTAGTTATTTATTCCACTCGGGAATGCCAAGGAATGAACATTGTGTGCGTGCATGAGAACCTGTAAGTTTGTTAAATAACCAGAATACATGTTTCAGTTACTTTGATGTTCTGTGGCAGAGCTTTACTCTGTTTAAGGACGATTTAGAGAGTTTGATTGTTGTTAATAATATTTCTGTGAGTAGATTTAATAGTTTCCACATCGCTGTTAATAAGCTAATGCTAATGTGCTAATGCTAACTTGCTAATGCTAATCTGTGAGTGTAGCATATTAATATAGCTGGTGCTAATATGACAGTTTTGTATTCATTTGACAGTTTTACTGTCATATTGACTCACTATTGTTTCCTATTGTGATTATTATTTCAGATACCATACGTACACACCATACAGACATCATACTACCTTCCTACACAGACGGGAAGCTGTTACTACTGTTCAAACAACTGTACCTGATTCTGAACACCAGTAAAGTTTGAGTGGAATCAAGACCTCTGCCCCCTGTGTCTATCCCTCTAACCGGAGACCTACTGTAGATGAGGAGCCGGCCTACAGCTGTTACGGATATACTTATTCAGTCCTGCTAATTCTTACATTGGTCCTTCGAGTCGGATATCTTCACCTCAGTGGAACAGAATGGCATAAAAGGAAGCAGCAACAGTTCTACCGACAATACTCGGACAGAGACGGAGCAGACATCTTCCTGCACACCTGCAAGATTATCAGGTGAACCTACCTCAAGTCTTGCTCATGTCTAAACCTCTTAGTGCCAGCAATCCAGAACTGCGGTCATTAAGCAGAGAACCAACATACTTTCTGACAGGTGACCAGTTTCCAGCAGTGCTCGGGTACTAGACGAGATTGGATCAGAGACCCATCACACCGGCCATGAGCCTGGCACGTGTACACTAAAGAAGCCATGCAGTGAATGTCAGGAGATTCACCTTCATGTACTGCATGTCCTCGCTAAGCCAAGTTCAGGTGTCTACCTCATCACCTCAGCATCACTTACCCCTATCAAACAAGTTGCAGGAGTCTATCTGAAGGTCGTCCCGTCATTGTGAGTGCATACTTATGCAATTCTGGATGACGGCGTCGAACGTACCATCATTCTCACAGAGGCGACACACCATCTTGGGCTTGCGGGAGAACTTGAGTCCATGGCCCTGAGAACAATAAGACATTCACACATCAAGGGGTCACATCAAGGGGTCATCTGTTAGTTTCCACATAGCATCACCGGCTCAACCTGACAAAGGGGCAGTCTCTGCCAACCGCCTGACATTGGCTGAACAGTCGTACCCAGTGCCTGCTTTGCCGCCACCTGAGAGGAATCCTGATCCAGCCCTTCAGCAAAGTGCAGCCACTTCTCCTCATCGGAGCTGACAACATGCACGTGATCGTGGCCAAGGAACCCGAACGTCTCAGCTCTAGTGGCGGACCAGCAGCAGTACACACATAGCTTGGCTGGGCTCTCCAGGGGCCTGACGGACTCATGCCTCATCAAGTGTCAACCAGCTGCTACTTTTCCTGCTGCAGATCAGCTCCCGATGACCTTTATCCACACGTGGAACGTTTGTGGCAGCTCGATGTCCTGCCTTTTAGGAGCGAGAAAATGGCAACACGGTCACGTCAGGACCAAGAGGCTGTTAATCTCCTGGAGGAGCGCACAATTCGTGTGAAGGATGGTGACACTCTGAGATATGCTACGCCATTGCTGCGTATCAAAAATGCACCTCTACTGAGAGCACCTGTTGACGCCGTGATGCAGACTCTGCGGTGTACGGAAAGGAGACTGGCAGGCGACCCGGCCAAAGCTCTCATCTACGAGGCAGATTTAAAGAAGCTTATTGATGCAGGGTGTGTCCAAGAGCTCATACGAGAGGAGGTTACCCAGACGTGTGAGTCGTGGTTTATTCCACATCACTTGGTTGAACACAACGGAAAACACAGGCTTGTGTTTAATTGCTCCTTCACTTATCAGGGACTCTCCCTCAATGACCAACTCACTCCAGGTCCAGCTCGTAGTCCGTCACTGCTTGGGGTGCTCTTGAGGTTCAGAGACCATTCTGTGGCAGTGAGCAGCGACATTAAGGTGTGCCTGTTACCTGAGGATCAACCCCTGGTGTGTTTCACCTGGAGGAACCTAGGATGGAATGAGCCCCCAGACGTCTATCAGTGGAAAGTCCTTCGCACTTCAAAGGCATGTGAACGATCATGCAGCTGCGAATGAGAACGTTGTGCAGGCTCTAGAAGAGTCATTCTACATCAACAACTGTCTCCGGAGCCTTTCTACTGCTGCAGCTGCTACACGTCTGGTGGACAAAATTCGCAACCTGCTGGAAACTGGTGAGTTTGAGATCCGTCAATGGGCAAGTAATGACTCGTCAGTTGTCTCTCATCTCCCTGCTGAAGCTAAATCCCAAACCACCGACCTCTGGCTTCTGGAGAAGCTCCGACCCACAAGAACAGGCTCTGGGACTGAGGTGGCACTGCCTTTCTGATAGGCTTGGCAACAAGATCAGAACGCTAGAGACATTAGCGCCTACCATGTGCACTATGTACTGTGTGGTGGCCACCCAGTATGATCCCTTAGGTGTGATCATCCCATACACTACATGGGCAAAGGTTCTGATCCAGAAGTTATGGGTAAAAGAGAGGGACTGGGATGATCCCAACTTCCCACCTGATATCTTGGCAGCATGGGTCAACTGGGAGAAAGAACTACCAGACTTGGCGAACATTACATTGCCTCAGAGGTACATAACACGACAGTTCGACCCAGCAGACACAGAATACAATTTAAATTGTTTCTGTGACGCGTCTGAGCAGGCTTATGGATCTGTGGCCTACTTGGTGATGGTGAGTGTAGGCAAGGTTCATGTCACTGGCCCGCTCACGTGTCGCACCAAAGCAGCAATTATCAATGCCACGACTTGAACTCTGCACAGCATTAACCGGGGCCCAACCATCTTCCCTCCTGCACAAGGAGCTCACGTTACCACTTAAGAACACCCATCTCTGGACTGATTCAACGACAGTCTTGTCCTGGCTGAAATCCGACTTCTGTCGCTTTAAGGTTTTCGTTGGCACCAGAGTCACAGAGATACAGGAGTTAACTAACCCCTGTGATTGGAGATACGTCGATTCAGCCAACAACCCAACAGATGATGTCACCAGAGGCAAAACGCTGGCTGAGCTCACAGTCCCAAACTGTTGGATCCAAGGAACTGCATTCCCCTGGGTAGAACAATGGCCAGCTCCACCAAGTGTACGCGAGTCAGAGGTTCCAGATGAACTGAGAAGGGATGTCTTCTGTGGGCTAACTCAGTCAGCTCCGTCCCTGCCAACCCCAGATGTCACACAGTTTACAGACTGGACAGAACTGGTAAAGGCCACGCAGCAAGCTTTAAACGGGGCAGCAGTAACGGACACTAATGCACAGAAGTATGAACTGCGCAAGGCAGAACTCAGACTCATGCAATCATGCCAGGCTGACAGCTTCCTGGAAGAAATGAAAGCACTCAAAACCAACAAACCAGTTTCATCACACAGTCGATTGAAGATGCTGGCACCGGACATGGATGTTCATACTGGACTGATGAGAGTGGGAGGATGCCTACAGCATGTCAACCAAACTAGCGTAGAGGATATCCATCCTATTATCCTGGACTGCAATCAACAAATGACACATCTCCTCATTAAAGCATTTGACATAAACCTGCTGCATCCAGGACCCAAACTGGTATTCGCTGAACTGCGGCACCAATACTGGGTTCTCCGGGGTCCACAGGCATTCAAGCAACACCAGAGGACATGTTGCTTGAATCTTTGGCAGTGTGGACTGCCAAAGATGGAGAGGCAAGCCAGCAGTGCCAGTTATGGCGGACTTGCTACTGGCACGCCTGCGGCTTTTCCAACCACTGTTCTTCTCCACATGGGTGGATTGCTTCGGACCAGACACTGTAAAGGTCGGTCAGTGCCATGAGAAGCGCTGTTGGCTAATCTTCAAGTGCCTAACAACGAAGTACATACACCTGGATCTGATCAACATTCTGATGCCTTTTTGCTAGCCCTCAGACGTTTCATCGCCCGTCGCGGCCTCCTGGACTTGTGGCCAGAGTGGTCAAAGTCCACACCAGCGCTGATGGATGTGTTAGATCAGCCGAGGTCAAAATCAATGGCCGCATTTATCATCGCCCAGTTGCACGTTTGGTCCAATTGCCAGGAATCCCGGATGACGACAACTGACCGACGGAGTTATGGATAAGGGAATTCATGCCACTAGGTGGCAGTATTAGCTAGATAAATGGACAGACATTAGGCCAGACAACTAAGCAAAGCGCCCGCATCTCGTAGTGATTTATTCCACTCGGGACTGCCAAGGAATAGACCTTTTTCACGGCAGATATGTTGACATGTCATAGTAAGAAAAGCACAGGTGTATTCAAAACCATTAATGATGGCTGCATTCGACTTAGGAGAGGCCCTGGTATTGTGCATGCTGACTCACTGAAATAGCTTACTGGGATACATAAGGTTATCAATTTCAGCTGTGCTTTTCCTACTATGACAAGTCAAAATGTCTGCAGTGAAAAAGGTCCATGAACATTGTATGTGTGAATGAGCACCTGTAAGTTTGTTAAATAACCAGAATACATGTTTCAGTTACTTTGATGTTCTGTGGCAGAGCTTTACTGGGTATTAAGGACGTTTTAGAGAGTTTGATTGTTGTTAATGATATTTCTGTGAGTAGATTTAATACTGTTTCCACATCGCTGTTAATAAGATAATGCTAATGCGCTAATGCTAATCTGTGAGTGTAGCATATTAATATAGCTGGTGCTAATGTGAAAGTTTTGTATTCATTTGATGGTTTTACTGTCATATTGACTCTATTGTTTCCTATTATGATTATTATTTCAGATACCATACATACATACATACATACATACATACATACATACATACATACATACATACATACATACATACATACATACATACATACATACATACATACATACATACATACCATACAGACATCATACTACCTTCCTACATAGACAGGAGGCTGTTACTAGCCTACTGCTCAAACCACTGTACCCGATTCTGAACACCAGTAAAGTTTGAGTGGAATCAACATCTCTGCCCCCTGTGTCTATCCCTCTAACCGGAGACCCATTGTAGATGAGGAGCCAGCCTACAGCTGTTACAGATATACATATTCAGTCCTGCTATTCTTACACTGATAGTTCATATATTTTTAACACTGCATTGTTTGCACCCATCAGCAGTTTTTTTTCTTCTCTGCCTTTTTCTGTAGCTTTCCTATATTTCTTGCCGTGTTACCACCAACAACTATCACCAGTTAAATAGCGTTAAACAGAGCGAGATCATATAGCCCTTTGCATTAGATAGGAAAGTGTACTGTATCACACGCATGGTCAAGTATGTGCATATACAAAGGAAATGTGCTTGTAGGAGCCACTCATAAAAACACTGCTCCATAGCGCTACTGGTGGTAAAAAAAAAAACTCCAAACAATGCCTTTAAGTCTCACTCCCAATGCACTTGAAGTCTCTGCCAAACATGTTTTAAACATTATATATCTTCAAAACTCTTCCTCTAAGTTCTGCTGTTGTGTCAATGGCACAGCATTTCTTTTTTTTTATTGGAGAATCAGTTGCACTACTACATAATAATAATATAAGCATGGGATGACAAAAAAAACAAACACAACTACAAAAGCAAGAACAAGAACAAGAATGTGTACCAGAAGTCCAGCTGCAGTTAGCTGAAGCTTGATTCACACAGGATTACTATTATCAGAGTAGAATTGTCTACACCACAGCACAGTAATTCACACTGGAACTTTTTTTAAATTACAGACACGCAGGATTAAAATAACCAGTGATACCAATTATTACAAACAACTTGATGTCCACAGGTGTAATATTAGTCCTGTGTAAAACAGGGGCTTCAAAGCATTGTTCTGCTGCTTTTAAGAGACTGTTTGAAGAAGGGTCAAATTCAACAGCACTGGGATGGCTCCCACCAGGAAATGTACCTATTAGAGTGGCTAAAATGAAAAAGTAAAGCTAAACTCATGAGGGCACAGGACAGGAGTGTCAAATTTGGTAACGTCACAACACGACGTGATGAGTTTACTAAACCAGCTGAATGCTTATTGAGCACAGTTAGTGGCTCCTGGCCAGTTTCAGATTGGAAGTGTTGACATACGGGACAACATAGTCTACATTTATGGCAGGTTAGTCTGCCAGTTTGGGGTATATGTAGACCAGGGGTTTTAAAACGTTTATAGCCGTTGACCTAAATGAGATATTTAGTCTCACCCTGGCACCCAGGCCCATGAAAACATGCTATTAAACTTGTCATGTGGCGAGCCACCAGAAACAGCCGCAGCCCATTTTGGGTCCCAAACCCCCACAGAAGCCCTCATGTACATGCATCTTTCATCTGGGCAAAAATACAACTCTTTGCTACATTTTGGGGAGTTGCACATGGTCGCACTAACCTCAGCGCTTGCCCCTCTCCTCGTCCCACCCTCTATTCATATGACCACGACGACTGTATCAAGGCCAGAATGAGCGGTTGTGGCTTTTTTTTCCCAAAAGCACTTTAAACTGATATTTCACTTCATTTATAGCTTTAAACATGCATTAGCCTTGTGTATGTGTCCTGAGCCACAGCTGGCCCATTTCCACTGCTGTGTCACGCACTTGTTTCCATTTAATTTAGTCAGATTGCAAATTCTGCACATAAACCCCTCCGTTTGTGCACTGGCGTGATCGCTAAGCTACTAAGCTAACTGGGCGGTGGAACAAGGTCATTGCCGCGCCGCAAATGATGCTTAAAACCTCCTGAGCCCCTCCACCCCCAGTGATGATAATGAAGATCACGATGATGTCATCCATCCCCATAATGACAGGTTCTTGGAAAAAGGCGGAGAGATTCCCCATCCTCTGATTTCCTGCTGACACCGTTTTTCTCTCCAGAGAAAACTGAGGCAGATCAGCAGCCAGCATAAACCCAATCAAGTCCTCACTTGCTAATCCTCGAGTTTGTCTAATCTGACCCATGCTGACGGATCACGTCTTTCATTTCGTCTTTCTTTCTCTCCTTTTTCCTCGTGTTTGAATTGAGAGACATGGTGATCCCGGAGAGCCGGATCCATGAAGGAGTTAGTGACAGAAAACTCCTATCTAGCATCTTTCCTAATAAGGAGTTTTCTTCCTTTCTTCATCCGGAAAATCAACATAAAGTCTGTCCAGATGATGTTGCAGAGAATTTAATTTAGTTTCATATGTCATGCACTTGCAAAAATGTAAAAAGGCAACTAAATACTACTGTTTTTAGCTTTAATCCAGGTTTTAAATGACAGCTTGTGTCATTGCTGTCTGATCTTTGACACTTGACAAATGTGAAAAATGCTCAAAATGCACACATGCAAGATGGTGCATCAATGTAGCATGTACATATACATATGCGCATATAACCTTTTTGGCAACTCCTACTACATTTTATGGATTTACAGTATGCATACACCTTTTGCAGGTCATTTTGTAGATCTTCTCAAGTGGTTATAAAATGTCATTTAGGTACGAGGTGTGTATATTTATTAGTGTGCATATGGGTTTTGTTTAATTTATGTGTTGAGAGAGCGCCCAGCAGGAGATGTGGAGTTAATGGAGAAGCTGGCTGACGGGCAGACAGATGGGGGATCAGTAACCCACGCTCAGCCTGCATTCTGCTGAATCACTGCACAGCCTGGGCCTGCCTGCAGCGCCGAGACGGAGAGAGGGAGGGGAGGGGAGGGAGGGACACAGATGAAGAGACCAGGGTGGGACTAACAAAGAGAGGTGGGAGGGAGCAGAGGATAGTGTGGGAAAGAGAGGAAAAGGGAAGGGGAGATGAATAGAAGATTGGAGTTTCTTTTGCATTATTATTCAACAATTTCTCAGATGCAGAGCTGCTCTGAAGGATCTTGAGTGAGTGCAGCCAAAGATCTTTTTAAGTGCAAACTGACTAACTGCAAACTGTAATGGTAAAAACAATACAATGGACTGAACGTATAGGGAATGAGCTTATCTTGTGTAAGGCTAATTTGAATGTGACACTGATTTATAATGCAGTATTTCTATGCTTCCCCCTTTCTTATCTTCTGCCTTTTCTTACTGGACTTCACTCATAACATTAATTAGCCAGAAAAACAAAACTGTGGCTTTTTTAGCTCAGCCCGGTGAGATTTAACACAGCCAGTGAGATTATATATGTTTCCAGAGTTTGCTTCTATACTAAAACTCCAATCTGCAGGAAAGTAAAGCAAAACACAGAATGAAAAGAGTGAAAATGGGGATAGGGGGGGGGAAGAAAGAATAGGGTTGAAAAGATGAAGAGGGACAGTAGCCAGGCAGGGAAAGAGGAGAAGAGGCAGTGTGGTGGGAGAGAATAGAGAGACAGAGACAAAAAGGTGGGTTAGGTGTGGGAAAAGGCACAGGTGGATGAAGAAACGTAGAGGCGTTCAGGGGAACTGACAGAAGAAAGGCTAAGAGACAACAAAAGAAAAAGAAAAAAAAAGAAACTGTAGAGGAAGGGAAAATGGCAAAACATGATTTCACACCTTGAAGATATAGTGCAAGGGCCACAAGCCAACATTTCCCACAAAGCGCTCCCCAGCAGACACTGTGACTGCCATTCAAAGGAGCCAAAAACAAGCCTCGCAGAGCACCACCTGTAATCTTCTCTCTTGTTTTATGTCGGCTGGGGGCCCCGAGGCGATGGGCCACTCACACGAAACCTACTGATTTACAGCTCGCAGCCCCACAAAGGCTTTTCAAATCGAGATGACAGGTTGATCGATGCTCGGCACCAATTGTTGACAGAGTTCATAGGGTCAAGGCGCACGCAGGGTAAAGGGTGTCAGCCCGTCTAATGGAGGGCTGTGAGCTGACTCACATCAGCCTCACTGGCTCCCAAAGAGACAGAGGAGGTCAATTAAACTCACTTTACCCTGTCCTTTTTCATACTCACCACCTTTCGAAAATGTTTGACTGTGTGATTTTTGGACTAGTGATTACAGTCTGGAGGTCATTCCTCCATCTTTTTTTCTAATTCACTGCATCACTGGCTGACTCTGTGTGTATGTGTCATTTGAGGGCTTTATTAAAATTCCTGCATTGACAAGGGAGAAGAAACATCTCTATCCAGCTGTTTGCTATTTCTTTGCACCAGAGCCCTTTAGATGTACAGTTGAAACACCATTCCTGGAATGCAAATGCAATAGAGAAACGATCAGAGCTGACATGAATATCTTACCATAGTAGGCTATAATAATTATTGCTTAACCAAGTGGAGCACTGCACATTTAGTGCTGTAATTTGACTTTAATGGCATATAGTGGAATGTAATGGATGGGAGGAAGATACAAAAAGGGTTACCCTAATTATAATGAATAAAAAATGAAGCTGCCATCAATTAATGACTCAATCCATTCAGTTAATGAATGTTCCTTTAAAGCCAGTGACCTTTTTCAGCCTAATTACTGTAATGATCTGAATCAGTCATCTCTCCACAAGCCTACCTTTGGACGAATACAGCAGTTTGTACAACTTCTCGTTCCTGCACACCCCCCGGCCGTGCAGGAGCGCGTGCAGCGGCTTCTCCTCGCTATTCTTGGGCAGGCAGCGAAGCCCGCGCGTGCACGGCCCGGTGTACACGCCGCACGGCTGGCCGTCTTCGAGCGCGCACGTCAGGCAGCAGCCGCAGCCGGGCTCCTTCACCAGCTGACAACCCACCGGCACCGGCGGACACATGGACAGGGCCTTCTCATCGCACGGCTGGCACGGCACGTACGACGAGCCGCAGCCGGTTATGCTCAGCAGCAGGGGAAGCACCAGGAAGGAAACACTCAACAGCATGGCGCGCTTCTTGTCTAAACTGCAGGCTGTTTGATCGAAACCGCAACGATTAGCAATTATATCTTGAGGTGAATCCTTTCTTTGCGAACGATTTGAGTCAAAACACCAGAGGGGGTGTTTCATCCACAGGTGCCTTGCGCGCTCAAGTCCCGAATGTCACCTACGCTCGCAATCCACAAAGGCACAGTCACTCTGCTCCCCTTGCGCTGTCCTTCAAACCCGCAGTCACAAATAAATTAAAAAAGAAACAAAAATATCCCGACGCCTCGGATCTCTCCGTTCAGTGATGCCCGGTGCCGTTTACGCGCAAGCTGTTCGTCTCCAAATGAGAGCTGAAAAGCCTGATTCCCGCTGTTTGCTCTCTCCGTAGGTTATTTTACCAGCACGGTTTGGGAGCGAAATGTATAATCTGTGGCTTTGAGCTTGCCTTTTAAAAAAGAAACGGCCAGAGGCGAAGCCTACAACGATGGGTATGTCAAACAACGTTTGGAGGGGGAGGCGCACTTGTCAACTCCGTGCGCTGCGATGCTGATTTGACAGGGCGGGTGCTGGCATGCATCCAGATCTGCCAGATACGAAACGATGCTCCTGAAGGCGACTGAATAAGACCTCTCTCACTGCAGAGTGGCCATTTAGTATTCCCAGGCTCTCGCAGACAACATTTGTGTTATCAGTTGACTTGTTCGTGCTTAAGAACAAGGCAGATCACTTCTTACAGCATCACTTATAGGATATTCTGGAAACACTTAATACATTGCTGACTAGGTCGTTTGAAAGACAGCATATGAACTTCCAATCCATGCTGCTGGATTTAGAAGTTATTTAAAAGTAGTTTTAGTGTTTACAGACATATATCACATATAGAAACGGTGTCTTTGCTGCAAGCAAGGCAGAAACAACTTGGCAGAAAAGGAATATAAATGTGACCTAATGCAACTGAATTCATGTCAACCATGTGGTTTGTCTTGTTTTAAGAAGACCTATTTAGGGTCAACAAAACTGAACGACTTGTTAAGATAGAGATTTACGCTGAATACATTTTCTTGGATAGATTATGAGTGACAACATATTGTTTGTTCATTGTATTAAGACACTTTTACAGTGCTCATCAACATAAGGATGAGGGTTTTCTGTTACAGTAATGATCAATCTGTATATCTGTCAGAAGACATAAGCAGACTTGCTGTTTCTCCACTTTTCTGTATACAAAACGTACAACACTTAAATTCCTAGTTTGATTACTTGACCCCAGGAACATGGTGTTTAGATTTGGTATTGGTCTCGATCGCTACAAGTTTCACTAGAAATCCCAGATCTCCCTCAAAATCCTTGTTCGTCATAACCTCCTTGGAAGAAGAAAAAAAAACAAGATCTTATGTTGACCATAATAATGGTTTTCACTGACTGTTCCCCTGTGGAGCTGCCAGATGGATACTTAGACCCCACTGCACCCTAAATCTTAACGTGTCATTTTCCTCTTTCTTTGTTTATAATCAGAAACCTTTTGCTGATGTTTGACCGTAGACAGTAACAGCACCAAATCATAAACGTACGTAAGGGTGGGTTCTTGCTTGTGAAACAAGAACGCTTTTATAATTCCCCTTAGATATCTTTGGGTTTCTCTCTCTCGCCAAAGTACTGTAGCTTTAAATATTTGTGCGATGCTGTCTTAACCATAACAAATGTATTCTCCAAAGACTTTTTGCTGTAAAAAGGTCCAGATCAGGGCAAACACACTCGGGCTGACCTTATTTTATGACTCAGCGAGGTCAGCGTCCAGTGAGATAAGTGGACAGCTCTCATGGAGTGTAACTTAGGACAAAACACTCATAATTCACTTGATGTTTTGGCAGATACCAATATATGTCTGAGGATTCTTTTTTTTTTTTTTCTTAGTATACAGAGTCCCTGCAGAGTCCAAGATGAGTTCATTTAATGCTTTTGACCCTGCATGTCCATGTGCTTGGAATAGACTTTTATTGCTGTGTGTCATTTCTTCATTATTTGGTTTTATTAACCCTTTTTGTTTACATCCAGTTTATTCTTCATTTTTTTTTTTTCACTTTAAGTGGAGTTTTAGTGTCCCATAGGGTAAACGTCAGTCAGTACTGAAACTGACCTCAAAAAAATCCACATGGAGGAAAGCTTTTATCTCTTTGCTGCGTCGAGTTTCACTTCCTATTTTAACCCTTGGCCCCATTTGTGAAACTTTGTCGGCAAACTCTTTTCAGGTCATCCGACCCCTGTTTGCCTTTGCCCTTGACCTTTGTGCCGGATGAGGTGTCAGATTCCGTCACGGGGGACGTGGCGGAAAGGTCAGCTCAGCGTCGCCCACGCACCCCTTTCATGTCCTTTCGCCTACCTGTCCAGATTTGAAGAAAGAGCGCCATTCACATTGTAAACCTGTGCGACGCATCTGTCTTCCACAGGTTCCAACAGAAAAACCTCCCTCTCAAAGATTGTCCTGAGATTCTCCTATGCATTTATGGTTCATAAATTGATGATTTATTACCCAGAGGCATAAGGGCAGATATGCTGATATGTTGACATTTGTTTTGTTTTCTCCAGATGTTAGTTATGGAGAAACTATGGTCCAATGGCTGCTAGGGTCCCTAAACCCCGTCGCTACCTCCGTTACGGTTGGGTTTCCTGTGTAGTTTGGGTCTGAGTCACTTGCTGTATATGGGCCATATGATGCACAGATGGTGGATGTAGCTGCTTTGAATAGAGGTATATAGTCTGATATGTCCCTTGAAATTAAGCCCAAGGCTAAATATGGGCCCAAGTGTCAAGTCTGTGGGATGGTTTAACGCTTTAGGTGTCTGTATTAGCAATGTCTATTATGTTCCTTAGCTGTCAAGGGTGTAATAGTACACAAAATTCACGATTCATTGCATAACTTGGCCTTGAATTCACGGTTTAGTGTCTTCAACTTCGGCACAGTAATGTTGAAACACAGTTTTAGTCCGTTCCATCACACTTGGCCCAGTGTTGCTGTAACTTACTGGGAAACCAAAACATCCCAAAAGACTCTTCCAGCTCTAGTTTTGGTAACACTTTACAATGAGGTACACCAAAAAGTAGGTAGTTAATGATTAACAAATTTGGAACGAATCAGGAATGAATGAGGAACGAATGGTAATAGTTAATGAGAAGTTACCGATTGACTGTGATTCAAGCACTAATGATTAGTCACTAGTAAACAGACTGGTAGTTACTGTTAAATGAATGAGGAATGAATGGTTAGTTAATGAGTAGTTACTGATTGTGATTCAAGCACTAATGATTAGTTACTTGGTAAACAGACTGGTAGTTACTGTTAAATGAACAAGGAATGAATGGTTAGTTAATGAGTAGTTACTGATTGTGATTCAAGCACTAATGATTAGTTACTTGGTAAACAGACTGGTAGTTACTGTTAAATGAACGAGGAATGAATGGTTAGTTAATGAGTAGTTACTGATTGTGATTCAAGCACTAATGATTAGTTACTATTAAACAGACTGGTAGATACTGTTAAATGCATGAGGAACGAATGAGAAACTACTGGTAAGTTAATGATGAGTTACTGATAAAACAGACTGTGTGTGTGCGCGTGTATTACTGTATTTATGAATCATTAGGATATCAGTTACTCTGTTCATGGGATTCATAGTAATAAAAAGAATAGACATGATACAGGATGATTCTCATAATATATTTTAATAATGATATTCACAAAACATTTACATTGACAAACAAGGTATTTTCTGTAGCATTGTCATTGTCGAAGGCTTAAAAGCAATTGTATGCTGCTGCAGGGCATGCTTTAATCCTGCCACCCTGGGTTTCGTGCACCGTCGAGCGGTAGTTAAAGACCAAAGAAGGATTGGTCCTTAGTTAGCAGCTAGTTATTAAAGCTACATTGTATAAGAATTTCTCCCATCTAGCGGTGAAATTGTATATGACAACCAACTGAATATTACTTCCCATTCCGATCGCGTTTTGACTGCTACGGTGGCCGAACCCTAAATTAGCTCTTAGCATCTCCATCGTTTACAAGCAGCTGTTCTAGCCACTCCAATATTAACTTTGGTCTTGTTGCTTTGCCTGTCGCGTTGTCGTTTTAATTCTCTTTTTCGCTTCCCTGGCGAGTAATCTCCCCCTTGCATTCGTCACGATGCGGAGTGCCACTGAGTGTAAAAGGGCGAAAGGTATGTCGGAGGTATGTCCCTCTTGGGCTAAAGTATTTTAAAGATGGAGGCGCTACATGGCTGCCGTCGTTCGAGCAACTCGCCTGTATGTATTCTGAATGATTCTGAATGGCAGATTCTACGCTTACGAGAACTCTTTGATTTGTTGGTGGAAGTAATTACACATGAATGAGCACATATTTGTGAAAGAACAAAAGTTTTTTTTTTGCTAAGAATCAACTAAAAATATGACACAAGGTAGGTTTAACGAATGATTACCTTAACCATTAATTACCATTACTGAAGCATTGTGTACCTGCAAATAAAGTGATGCATCATACTGAGTGGTTAATCATTAAGGAATGATTAGTTAAGCATTCACTAGCATTGGTACTGTGTGGTGGTTAATCATTAAGAATGATTAGTTAAGCATTCACTACCATTGGTACTGAGTGGTGGTTAATCATTAAGGAATGATTAGTTAAGCATTCACTACCATTGGTACTGAGTGGTGGTTAATCATTAAGGAATGATTAGTTAAGCATTCACTACCATTGGTACTGAGTGGTGGTTAATCATTAGCGAATGATTAGTTAAGCATTCACTACCATTAGTTAAGCATTGTGCGTACCTAGAGATAAAGTGATATCTCATTCGTTAATGATTAACCACTCAGTGTGATGCATCACTTCATTTGCAGGTACGCACACTGCTTCAGTAATGCTAATTAATGGTTAGGTAATCATTCGTTAATAAGTAGCAGCTAACTAAGGATCAATCCTTCTTTGGTCTTTAACTACCGCTCAACAGTGCACGCAACCCAGGGTGGCAGGATTAAAGCATGCCCTGCAGCTGCATGCAATTGCTTTTAAGTGCAGGTTCATGTCCCAGTCTTCAGGTGTTTCGGGACACAGGTACTGAAACTGCATCAGCTCCAGTAATGCTGACCTTTGACCCCCTCCTGTGAAAACAAGTCAATAGTACAGCCCTTTTCTCTCTCTGTTTCCCTGACTCTTAACCTTTGCCTGCGTTTTCTTTTGTGAGTGGAGTTGTAGTACAAAGTGCAAGTCAATCTTAAATAGTGTTCGCAATAGAACATTGAGAAAAAGTGATGCATACTTTGATAATATATGGAAGCTGGCATGAAAGCAAGAACATTCTGAAAGATATTTAAGTTTCCCTGTGGATTACCAAGCGGTTTGAGAGTTTTTTTGTTTTTTTTTCCCCTCTACCGTTGTTAGTGTGTCTATGTCTGCAACTTTGCTTTCTTATCCTGACCTACTTTATCTGTTTAAAGACACTGAAGCTGCGGCTGCACTTGTTCTGGAAGAGATAATGGAGCTTGAGTCAACTTGAGCGATGTCTGAAACGAGAAAATGATGAAAAGCGGAGAAAAGGAGCAACCTCGGCACAAAAATGGTTTCGGAGCTGTGATACAATCTATGGGAAACGGCGCTCCAGTGTCGTATTTCTCTTCAGCCCCGGGACCTCAGGCTAACGTGCTGCATTACAGGAGAGTCTTGAGAGAAAAAGTTTGCCAGACAATGAAGTAATCCTTGTTAAAGTGATACCTTGAAAGCCTGTGCTGCAAGATGTTTTCCGGGGTTGGAAGTATTTATTTGTTATGTCGTTATAACCTATTTCATTAACATTTATTATTTTTTAGACATTATTGATAGTTTGTGTCTGATTATTTTGTTTGCTATTCTTCATCCCAAACCCTTCTTACTGCCAACCTTAAAAATGCTACCGAGTTAGATTAGCTAGTTTTCATAGCTGGCATTCCAAATAAAATGATTAAATACTAGCTATTTTATTTTTTGCCATACTTTGCCATTTGTTTGCCATTCAAAAACCTGCTACTATTTAAAGCTCAAAGCCTGTTTTGCATTGGTATAAGGGCATAGTGGCTCTAACCCAAGCACTCCTTACTTTAAGGGGAACTATGCAGTTTTTGTAGCTTAATTTACCTTAACTGAACAGCTTCAGAGTCATTGGAATGGTCATATGATTTTTTTCGGGTTGAATGGTGGCCGTCTCGCTTCCCTCCTAGCGCCTGTGAGCGGAAAAACACCCTTGCAACTTTGGGCCAGTGGGCCGACGGCCTCGGCCAGGAAGTATCGCGTGATATCAGGTCTCGCGATAAACGCCCATTCAGGAACCGGCTAACAAGGTACCAATGGAGTTTTTCACACTATCGTCATGGCTGAGCCGGCAAAAAAGAAACAGAAAGCTAGGAAGGCATTGTCAGAGGAACAGAGGAACAGAGAAAGAGGAAACGGCAGACTGACCGAGCGAGGAGTCAGACACGAGTAAACATCGGACCTGCGTTTTCAGAATGCCAAGAACTGAGACGAACAGAAGCCTGCAAATCCGATGCTGACCTGGCGTTCTTGCTGTTGCACATCTTTGGGATAACTGTTTAATCTTTGTATTTCTTGTTATTGTGACCTCAGGATGTTTGCTATTGTCTGTAAAGGTTTTTATTATGATCGCTGTCTGTTACCGGTTTAATAGCCGTGCGTTCGCCGGCTTCTTTGAAAACAAATGCACATGGCCAGAGGGAGAAGATGGGAAGGGGAGAGTCGCCAACGAGTTTTTATGACAATGTTGCCAAATATCTATTCCGAAGCTGTAGGGGGAGCTCTATAGAGAAACCTGCGAGCAAAAAGCGATTGATTCTAGCAATCTAGATTCTAGAGGCTGCTTTGGACAAAAGTGGTAGTGTTTTTACCACACCTGCTGTCGTAAAGGTCTTTTCTTTACGGTGCATTATTTGCCCACTGTAGATTACTGAGTTAGCCTTACCGAGAGGTCACGTAGTCCCAATGAATATGTTGCTCAGACAAAAAACATTCATTTGCAATAAGAGAATACGTTACAGATGCATGGTTGCATTTCAAGTGTTGCATACGGTAGTCTACTTTGGATGTTTCGTGAGCTAAACCGGGTATCACTGTCACTGTGTCACGATCCACAGCATTAAAGGTCCCATGACATGGTGCTCTTTGGATGCTTTTATATAGACCTTAGTGATCCCCTAATACTATATCTTATCTTTATCTTTATGACCTCATAACAAGCAAGACTCCAGAACGGCTCATCTGAGCTTTCATTTTCTCAAAGGCAGAGCAGGATACCCAGAGCTCGGTTTACACCAATCACCATTTCAAGCCAATTGGGGACCATAGGCAGGCTGGGGGAACGCATATTAATGTTAAAAAAACTCATAAAGTGAAATTTTTATGCCATGGGACCTTTAAGAGATTGTTGTAGAGACAGACACAAGGATAGGAGGACAAGGGAAAAGAAAATAGTAGGCCAGCACAAACACGGAGCAAGAGGAATAAAATGGAAGGGGGTGTAATTTAATGTTGGCTACAGCAGATACTAACTTCTAAAATAAAATAAAAATACAATTAGGCCTATATAAAGACATCTCCTGCTACCTTTTACCTGCATACTCACTAACACTGCTTTTCCGGTGTTCAGACAAAATCTGTGACGCATCAGAATGTGTTACTGTAGCACTGGCGAAAATCATTTTGTGACTTTGCGGGAAAAATCGGACCCGGGCAGAGTAAAACTATATAAAACTAGTGTTCTTTTCAATGTTAGTCTCATTTGCTGTTACAGGTCATTTATGATCATCAGATGGAACAATACACAGTTTCAGAAACGTTTAAAAAGGCCACATGTAACGGTGGTGATCAAAACATTTGGCTTTATTTGACTGTAAAACTGATAGAAGGTTAATGAAAAAGCATAAGATCAAGAATTAGATTGACAGGTGGATTGGAGCAACATCCGTTTTTGTGCAAATGGTGGTATTGATTTTCCAGTCACCTGACTGACCGGACATCAGAAGCAGGTTAAAATGTTGAGCCAGTATCTGATCAGAGTTCCTGCTGGATGTGGAAGTATTTTGATCAGGTTTGACTCCGAGGAGAACCACAGGCAGACCTCGATCATGCTGGAGTGACTACATATCCCACTGCACGACGTCTGCGGCTAGAAAGAAGAGGGCTGGCTTGAAGTTGCTGCTGCTAGTTATCATGCCAACTGCATACAGCTTGATGTGGATCAGCAGATGACTAGTTTGTGTGACTGATGTGCACCATATGACACAGTCAGAGCTTACTGTAAGCAACAAAGCAGACTAAACCGCTGGAAATGTGCTGAGGCAGCGTTGTGCCCTCCCCCTCTCACACAGAGATAAAGTCAGCTCCCAGATTACTGTAAGCACTTGATTTTCAGAAACAATTAGAGGAGTCCACACTGGATAAACTGGGGCTGAAACTTTAAGCAAGCGTGTCTGTATTTATTGTCAAGTACAGGTGGAGCTCATGGATATTAACCTCTGTGTGTTTCCCACAAGGCATTCTAGGAAGAAAATTACTGAGAAAGACTAATGAATGAGATATACATAGCATGCCTAATGGCTGTTTAAGTATAACAAACTGACATTTTAGTATGAATAATTGTCCCATGCTGCACAGGAAGTGATGTATTTCATGTTTCTGGCATCAGCAGCAGTGTTTGTTTGAAATAAACAGATAAAAAGCATCTGGGTAAAAAGCATCAGCTGTGATCAAGCAGAGCGCCACCTACAGAAACTCCAGTTTAATCAAGGGAAAGGAAAAAAACATGCCCGAGTCATGGCCACACTGTCAGATTTCTACTTCATATGTGGGAAGTGAAGTGCAACAATACCACATCAATGGCTGCTTAGCATCCATGACGGTATCTGAATCAAACAACAGAAAAACAACCGCGTAATGTGTTGTGTACAGGCTGCAGCAAAGAAAACAAATCTTGTGCCAATCAATATTTTGTCCCGGCGAAAAAAAAAAAAGCCATTTACTGTAAACAGTCTTTCTGCGGTTGCTCTGTTTCACAAACTTGTTAAGATGATACCGCACTTTTATTTCCATGACACAGCAGCTGCAGTCACCCACACAAAATTACACATCGGGCATCGCATGTTTGGGAAATGTGAACCGCAAATCAGCAGGGTGCTGTGATCTGCATGCAAAACTATAGCGCAAGAAAACCAGGCGTTTAGAGAGCTCTAAAGGCTGGGGGGTTTGGTGGAGGAGGAGGAGGATTATAGGAAGCAGTACGTGAGATGGCAGATTGGCTAAAACCCTGTCAGCACATCTGTGTGGCCCTGGCAACTGTGGATTGGACAAAGGCAGATCATTGGATCCAGATGTTGGAAAAGCGTTGGTGCGTCTGTGCCATGACGATTCTATTCAAAGACGAGTGCTTTTTATTTTCTTTGAATTCGTGGAACCTGAATATTCAAATCTGTCGGCAAACCATCTGTCTTTCGTAAATTGAGCTGCATTTAAATGACTTGCTGCGGAGACGAACTGGTGTTCCTTCTCTCAGAGGTATCTCGGATTTGATCTTTAACAAGTTTACGAACATGCGACGAGGACATGTACATCAACCTTTAACTCTCTGTGGAAATTCCTGTATTTCCAATATCCCACATTCAAAAAACACACTCTTATTTTTACTTAAAGTATAAGCGTATGCACTGACTATTCGTCAGGGCTTGGCCCCGGATGCACAGCATCCCCGCTGCTGCACCTGCAAAGCAAAAAGTCTGAAACTAGCAAAACATTTCTTGGAAAACCCGAATTTGGCACCCTTGTTACCGTCATCGGTCATATGAATATGCTTTCTCAGAATTTGGAGTTTGTACTCGTCTACAGAGTGGCATGCAGAACATCTCCCAAGAAAATATGGATGAATTTGGCGAGAGGAGGCTCTCCCGAGGAATCGTTTTGATTTACTGCTCCTAGGCTTCAGGCCTTGTTGTGGGACTGAACAGTTTGAATTTGTGGTCGCGCTGTCCTCCACTTCTCCACTTTGTTGCATTCCCACTGGCGTCGGTGCACAACGCGATGAGTGATGGTTAGGTTTTTTTTGTAAAGGGTCTTTCCCAGAATAAGTCTCACTGTGGTTTTCGAGGTCAGTGTGATTTGGAGAGGCTCAACTAAGTCCTCCTGGCTTCACTCGTGCATCATTTGTGTCAGTGTGTCTACACATGAAGTGCCGGAGAAGTGTTTCCTCCAGTTAACGTCCTCTTTTTAAGACACAGAAACAAATACATATGCACACGCACGAACACAGCCACTGACAGAGAATATGGGTGACTGGGTTTCAAAAAGGCATGAAACAGACATAACATTCAACCTCTGCTCCCCCAGTGACCTTTGTGTGTTTGTGTACAAGTTGGGCTGCAACCGGAAGAAGATATGCGCTGGGATTGTCTCATTCATTTGGTTTCCTAATGATTCAAAATTGGTAGATGAAAAAAATTTGCAATGTGGATTTGAATGTGAATACCATTTGTAACACAATCTGGGTTTGGGGTAGTATCTCTCCAAAAACAGCAAAGCATGGTGACACTGTGGCCTGTGTTCTATTTGATTTCTTAACGCTGCTCATCAATAAAGCCTTTGTTTGCGCACCACAGAACAGCTTCCTCCTTTTAAAGTGATTAGAAAATGATCCTCAGATGTGTAGGGGAGGTACTAACCTGCGATGAATGGGGATGTTTGGCTTCAAAATAACCTGCGCAAATGAAGCTATTTCTCAGCCGAGCTCATTTTTAAAGAAGACCTCGTCTATTATTGAAAATGGCTATGCAATGACCAATGTGTTCTTGTAGCAGAAAACAAATCAACTGGGATCCGATAAACAATAAACCTCCTTACTGCCTCGATCTTTGCATCAATCCCAACCACAAATAACCAGAGGCTGTGTCTTCACAATGTAGGACTTTGTGTCCTCCACTCAGCACAATAAAGCAACTGTGTAATCGGGTTAATCAGGTTGGTTCCTGTCTCGATTAAGCCAGAGTAATTTGGTTCGAAATAGTTGAATCATTCATTGAAATTTGCTGACGAGGGAATGCGCGCACACCTCACTGCAACCTTTAATCAAGTAGTAAATATGTCAGGTTTGAACGCTCATAAAGCAACACCCCTAATTTAATCTTGTTTGACTATAGAAGAATGGCATTTTATAGAGGGCATATCCCTCAGCTTGACTCAAAGAAAAGAATGTGCCTCAAACTGAAAAGCATGCTTTGGGGCAGATGCAACATTAAGCTTTTTTTTTACCCTGACATACTCATGTCCACCCTTACACCGACTTTGTTCCTTTATACATATGCATGCTTTTCCAAATTGCTGTATCGGTCACCCGCAGCGGATTCCAAGCGGAATTTTTGTCACCACAGCACGATAACGACGGTGTACGCTTTTTGCAAAGAATTTGTTGTGGGTTTTGGTGGTGTTGATACATTTCTACGTGTTTCTGTCTGGCCTATTACACACTATTTGGTAAGTTTTCCACTCTAGTCACACACTTTGCCTCTTAAAAAGTTGTGTTTAGTTTAGTTCCAACATGCATTGCTCGTAACTAGAGTTGTCATCACTGGGCAACCCTCTGCCAAGTTAGTTGTTTCATATTAACATCCCTGTAGATGTACATAGATGTATCATGAAGTAGGCCATAGGTAAATCACAATCTTTTAATTTGCACAGAATTTTAAATATAGCATGTGTACAGGAGAATAAAGGAAGCGCGTTGGCTACTGCTCTGCAAAAGTTGACTCAGAGTCAACCATGGATGTATAACTGGATACTAGATCTTGAAATGGCGCCAACTTGTAGTCAACTTTTTGAGCCTTAGACAGAAATGACTTCTTGATAAGATCGAGACTTTTTGCAGTGCTCAAAACTCAGAAATGTTACATCAACTCTCCTGTGGGTGTGGGCTTGTATAAACAGTGGTACGCTGGGGTTTAACACCCTCACAGGTTAATTATCTTTAACTACTTTGCCCTGTGTATACTGATGTGTCAGTATGTAGGGAATCTGCGGTGGAAGTGCAATTCAGGGCTTTATTTTATGACGCTGGCACAGTTTGCATCAGGAAAGACATCTCCACCATTTAAGAAATCCTGCTTTTGTCAGTGTCCTTGGGGATCTTGCATATCATGGCAATGTGAGAGGCCAAGGAGATCAGCATGTTGAGGGGACGAGAGAGAGAGAAAAAACTGTTTTCCGTGAGCGTTGCAGATTTCTATCAGGTGCTGAGCTCGTCAGTTCCACATTTTTGGATCCTGAGATACCGAGAGATTGTACACTGATGAGAACCATGGAAACGTGCATGACGAACACCGTCTCCTGCAAGAAAAAATACGCACACAAAAAACTACCTGTCTCTTCTCTTACTGGTCTGAGTTATCAGTGTCCCTCCCGCTCGAAATCTGTCAAGTATCAGATACGTGCAGTGCGTCCAAAAGTCAGCTGGATTGAAGCTCCTGTTTTCATGTCTGGTGATCTGTGAGCCGCTGCCAGAGCAGTGTCTCCTTGCAAGACATGCAATACCATAACAGGAGGGCATTGTCAGGCTGGACTGAGTCAGAGGGTGTTGTGTTTTGTAGACAGAAACTCTTCAACAGCTAGTGAGTGCACATATTCGCTGGTGAATAAAAGACACACTTGTCATCTTGGGTTTCATGAGCTTAGCTGCAGAGATTTGAAGAGAGGGACACTTTCAGCCAGTGAGATGTTTTAAAAAGAGGCGTAAAGTTCGAGAAGTTCGAGAATAAGTTTGGGGCCACTTAGAAAGTTGACTTCAAAATGTGGAATGTACACTTATTTTAAACCTTAACTTGTCATTTCTACACTTCCGGAATAAACAAACGTAACATGATAACTAGTGAGCTTTAGAGGTGGTGTCTCAAATGTAAATATGAAGCTACAGCGAGGAGACAGTTAGCTTAGCATAAAGAAATGGAAACTTGGGGAAACAGCTAGCCTGGCCCGGCTACCAGCCAGGGGCTAGGCTAGAATGGGAGCACGGGGTGGCACCGCCTCCCCCCACCCCCGAAATATGATTGGCCCCCTGGTGCCAATCATATTGCAATCATAGTGCCCCTCCCCCTGCTGTCTGACAATTGTGATTTCCATTGGATCAGAGTTCTGTCACTTTGCTGCGTGTTCTGCCAATCTTCCCAGCCCTTGTCACATGACCAATTAATGTTTCCATGACGAATATCAAAATTCTGATACCGTGGAACCAGCACTAGAATTGTTTTTTCTAAAAAAAAGTGGCAGACTGAGCTTAAAGAAAATGTGTATTGTATTTGGATATACAATTTGTTTAAAATGAAAACAAGTGAAATTAACAATGAATGTGATGTTTTATTTAGCAGAATTACATTGTGCTGTTCTATCCTATCCAATAGATCCTTATATTTCCAAGCAGATTTTCTAAGCTGTATTCTGATCCCATTATGTTCCAATAGATCCTATATTTCTAAGCAGATTTTCTAAGCTGTATTCTGATCCCTTTTTGTTCCAATAGATCCTTATATTTCCAAGCAGATTTTCTAAGCTGTATTCTGATCCCTTTTTTTTTTCCTCGACCCGTCAAGAGCTGAACTACAACAGCCGTCACCCATCTGAAAAGAAAAACAACGCGAAACAAACCTTTCACTAAGCTGTCACTGACACGTCTTAATACCCACTACAGTCTTGATTTAATGACGTGTCGTGAGTGCGGCCTGAGTCACTCTTCTTGGCGGAGATGAGCCTCTTACAATCACACTGGGGAGTTGATGGAAATCTGTCAGAGGGATGCACCTCTTTCCTCACCACACATACAGAGTATCTCTTGTTTTTGGCCAGAGGCGGATGTGTGTCGTGTGCAGGTTGACGTTTTGGCCACTGTGTGAAGGGCTTATACTTTACATAAGGTTTAAATAGGTTAAAGTGGATTTCTTCCACTTCCTAAATACAGGGGTTTACAGCGAGAGATGTGGGTGCGTTGCGCTGGTGCAGAGATTTATCAACTAAATTCATACGTCACATCCTCATAGGTCCTCCAAATGTACGTGAGACGTCTGCATTCAGGCCTCCACTAATATCTTAAGGGAGCTTTTAGCTGTAGTGTATTCGCAAAGCGAGAGTCTTAAAGCCTTCCAGGATTATGGCTTTAGACAGTGGCATTTCTCGGGGATTATGCTGCATGTACTGCTTGTACTCTTCTTGATGCCAATTCACGTAGAGCTCAAGCCAAGTTAATGAACCTGCTGACATCAGACAAGGTAGGAGATGGAAATACAAGAGGCAATTTAACCTCACGCCTTTCAGTCTTTGTTAAGATTAACATTGTTGGAAGAGTATCTTTTCGCAGAGCCACTTTGTGATGTATCACGTTGCATTAATGCTTAGTTTGTCAGACACACGACATCTTCAGGTCTCAAATTGGGACTTTTACTTTGCATCTCCACTCTAGAAGACTCTAAGTAGCTGCAGGAACTTGGGAACTCTGTACTATCAGTTTAGTAAAGAGGGGAGTTGGTTTTTGTACAGGATTAGTGGAAAAGTAGTTCAGGACATTCTACTTCTTTCCTTTTCTGGAGCTGAGTGAGATGGCTGGATTCAGTCTTTTGCGCAACCACTTGAGCAGGGCAGATCCTCACTGCCACGGGGGCCTGAACCTGAATTCTCGCGGTCGAGGGACGCTTTCCCCCGCTGCCTCCATCCAGCTGATCCAACTCAACCACGGCAGGCAAGGAAGCGAAGTTTCCTTCTCTCTGTGTTTGCAAACCAGCTTCCTTTCCCAGCCAAAATACAGAACAGGCTGCTATTAATTACAAAGAAATATTATCCTCTTGCGGGAGGTTCGCAGCAACACCAGTATCCAAAGCAAACAGATACGGTGTGCTTGGAAGCTTGGTGCCTTGTACAGCTGCCATGCCAAATCCAGGCCCACAGATCCCCTTACAGCAGACAGAGAGAGAGAGAGAGAGAGAGAGAGAGAGAGAGAGAGAGAGAGAGGAGGGGAGGATTGTTATCATGCATGCTGCAGCATCATGGTTCCCTTTTCATCTTCACTTCTTGACTACAAAACTGATAGGAAAGCGGCAAAAGGGATTTTATTGTGTCCCCTACTGTAACGTTCACAATCTGCGACAAGAGAAGTTGTCTGAACAAACCTCTGCAGGATGAGAGGACTCTGATTGCACGAGTGTGTGATAAATACTTTCCAACACACGGCGCGATAGCAGATGGTTGTGTGGGAGGTTGTGAGTTTTTAAAACATGCATAACACCATATCAACCCTGCAAAACAGCGCTGGAGGATGAGGCAGGATCGCATTCATTACACTCAAAATTTTACATTTTGTTATAGGAAGCCCTTCCGAGGTCAAAAACCTACTGAGCTGTGATGAACAAACTTGGATTTCCCCCATCAGGTGGTCCTTTCACTGTACTCGAAATATATTTTTGACACGCTGAAGCTTTTCTGAAGGTAGAAACCATCAAAAATGAGTCAATCAAGTCACCCTCATTTACTGTAGCTAGAAATGCTTTTAGTTAAGCTCTTCCAAACCGGTAATTTACAGTATGAATCTCCAAAGCTAGGGCCCCCCCCCCCCACCCCTGACAAGGTCCCGCAGTACTGTGCATAAAGACATCGTAAATAGCCATTTATCCTTTGACATTACCTGCAAACTGTGAGGAGAGGACATCCTGTGCATTCAAAGGGAGAACACTCAGTGTCAGAATGATGGATGAGGCTAGACAGTGTTGTTTTCATGGAAAGATGTGGCGGGAGATCTGCCTGTGGAGGTGTGTGAGAGAGATGATACCCAGAGGGCTGTTTGAGTGACGGCCAGAGGTGCAGCGCACTGCTGCTGGTTTTTGTGTGAACAGCGAATTTGTGCGTCCCAGAAGGGCTTTCAGGATCGTCCCTGAGCGGGGAAACTCTTATGGCTAAACATGTGGGATATGATGACAGTTCCAGACATTTAGATTAATGTCTGCAGGAAGTTTAAGATGCTTTGCTATTACACGGAACATTTCAAACTGTTAAACTTGCTTGTAACACGTTTGGAAACACTTCATTTTACAAGCCCCATTATATTCTAATGCTTTCCCAATAAAGAACCTGGAAAGAAAGTTTCCTGGAAAGAGCTATGTAATGTGGAACTAATTATAAGGAAAATCAGACAGTGTTCAGTTGTGTCCAGTTGATAACTTGAGAATTAAAGTCTTTTCCTCAGAGCGCAGAAGGTCAACCTAAACAAAAACCTGAGCCTACGGTTTCAGAAATATTGAGTATAAACTTTCAGGAAAATATATGATCTTTTGTGTGGGTTGACACAACATGATATCGACATTGTGATTGACTGCTACATGAGTCAGTTGCAAAAAAAGGTCCAATGGTTTTGACTTCGTGCTACTACGGGACAGTAGGCGGGGATGTGCGGCGCAACTGTTCCAAGTCGATATACAGTAGAAGCAGCAGAGCAGGGACATGAGTGCAAGGATTTTATTGATTATGCGTTTTGCATTTTAACGAATGGAACTGCCATCTAAAGCATGTTTTAGTCAAAGACACTTCAGCTGTGCACATCCTGACCTTCCATCAACACTAGAAAGGCCAGCGTTCCATTTACTCCTAAAACCGCCAAGCAGGTCATTTTAACCCGCTGCCACAACAGCGTAAGCACTTGCAAATATGGCATTTCTATAAGCTCATTCATTTTTTTTTTTTTTTAAACAATAAGTACGAATTGACAACATAACTCAAAACTCAAAGCCAGTGTGTCAAATCCATCAAGTATATCAGCAAATTATTGTCAAATGTCCTCATACTTATCACTTACATTCTGGGTCATCTTATAGATTGTATAGAATAGGCAAAAGTAAGCCTTGGACTTCATCCTATTTCTACATTGTCATGCTTTGTAATATAATGTATTACATAATGTAAACCGAAATCAACGATAAATTCATTCTTTCATTCATTCATTCATAATTATCTGGTAGGCCCATATAAATAAATAGGCACAGGTGTGTGTGTGTGTGTGTGTGTGTGTGTGTGTGTGTGTGTGTGTGCGTGCGTCGCGGACTACAACATGCAACAGTCATCAAAGACTCAATCATCGGTTTCTTTCTACAAGAGGCTCAGGGGAAGACCAAACAGCCATAGCATGCTCATATCGTCAGGGAGGCCTGTGGTTTTCCGCCTCCCTTCACCTCCCACGATGACTGGAAATTAAGTAAATTTCAGACGTTCCCCTGCGATTTTTTTGAAACACTTTTGACATGTAAACACTAGGGGTGGGAATCACCAGAGGCCTCACAATACGATATCATCACGATATTAATGTCGTGATACGATATTATTGCGATTTTAAACATTACAATATGCTGCGACACATTGCAATTTCTTTACCTTTTTTCCAATTTCAAAATATGTTCCCAAAAGGAAACTTTGTCAACATCTGTTTTATCTAAAAAGATCAATTTCTCCGTTTGTTCATCTCAGTTCAATTTTATTGCTGCAAAATGGTAATCTGTGTATCAATATTGCCACGGAATATATCGCGATACCATGCTGTATCAATTTTTTTTCCCACCCCTAGTAAGCACTAACAGCAGAGATGAAAATAGTTCATAGTGGTAACAATTACACACAATGAATTCATCCCATCATGGAAACTTTGCAGTTATTTTTCACCCATATCTGATTCTGTTGACCTCATGTTTATACCAACTTTTTCATGTGACCCATATCTGATTCCCGTATTTATACCGGAAGTCTTTTGTTGACACTAAAAACAACGTGCATTAATAAGTGGCGTTGCAGATGTGGTCGTCAACAAGTACATAAGGGAGCAGGAAGCACAGTCAGCCTCCACAGCTAAAGCAGCATTTTTTAATGGATAAAAACAAGGCCGACATAATGATCCAAGATCATGTTTTGTGAAACATCAGCAATGATCTAATAAAATGTAAGATGATAGACGAAGAGGAAAGCCCTGACTGTAGCCTGGAAATAAGTTGGTGAATGAAAGTCTACAAACATAGTAATCATAGATTTGGATATGTCTATAAAATATAACATTTGTTGTATTATGCCATAGCTTTGTGTCTAGCTTTGAAAAAACGTTCTTACATACGGATCTCAATACAGTTGACCCTCTTCTCAACTGCAATTTAAGTTTCCTGATATGGTTCGATTCAACGTATTTCCCTTCTCCATTCACCTTGGAAGAAGGTGAAGTTGTGCCAGAAATTCTGAGAGATTCAACATGTGTACAAGGATGAAATATTAAAATTAGGCTTATCAGTTTGTTTTGTGCCAAGGTTTAAAACAAGCTCAAAAAAAAATATTTCTGCAATATGTTTCTTATGTACTGCAGATTTTCTCCAATCAATTTTCATAATGAATTACTGAATAAACTTACATCCTCAGGTCTCTAAAAATGATGCAAATGAATCGATCGATGAAGGAAAAATGACTTTTTTTGCCAACTGTACATACACATCGCAGACCTAAACTGTGTTGAGGGGCCAAAAACACATGGCTTCATTAAGGACTCAAAAGGGTTGGGAACCACTGACTTAAATAACACATGTAATGTAAAGTCAAACAGTCACTGGAGCTGTGGACCTCATCTCTTTGCTTCACACTTGCTTTATTTCCACATAAGGGCCACCTCAGAAAGACGATACTAGGTGAATTATTTTATCCAGAGTCAATTCGCACCAGAACTTTGCCTCGAGACAAAAAGATGGATTTCAAACAGCTGATGATGGACACATTGGCTGTCATTAGGGTTGAACCGGTGACCTTTTTTATTCACGGACAGAGGCCAAAGATGCTGTCATCCCTGATCTCCAGACATTGCTGCTTTCCCTGTCAGGTAAGGTGAGAGAAGGGATTTTGCCAACAACGCATTGTAAGCCCCCTCCAGGCAAACAGTGAGTTCAGCTCAAGTCCAGTGGTGTGTTGAGAGCCGAGACAGTCCTTTTGTTGCACCTCAGGAGATATTCCCCCAATGACTGATATGTATGTTTATTTTTCTCACCAAAAGGTTTGCTGAGCAGGCACACTCTCCTCTCTGCATCACCCCGCTCATAAAGAAAAATTTCACAGCATCACACCTGGGAGGCACTAAGTGAAACCACAGTTTTCTGCTGCTGACCGCTGAGCAGCTCCTCTGGCGCAGTTGTGGGTTGAGTATTTTGCTCGAGGGTACTTCTGACAGTCAGTGTTGAGAGAAGGGTGAATTATGCTCTTTTTTTTTTCACTTCCTCTAACCACCGTTTTCCAGGCAGACTGGGGGATTTAAAGTCTAGTCTTGCTAGTGGAACCTAGCAAACACAGGCCTGTGTGCGTGTGCGTGTGTGTGTGTTTCCACACTACAGTAGGAGTTTGCATCTTTGCGGGATTGACAGGGCTGATGACCAGTGCCACTGATTCATTGATTACTTTGCCAGCTGCTGAAATTCCTGGCTTTCGAAATCTGTTGCTAGTGGGTTTTGTGTCTTCACTGCACACGGATAGCCAATTCAAAATTATTTTCTCATGTCACACAGAACAAGTTGCACTGTACGATGAAATCCAGCTGTCTGAATGCCGTATATTTAACAATACTTAAGTACACAGAAGTAAAATAAAGAGAAGTAAGAACATACAACTAGAAAGAAAATAAGTAATAAGACAAGTTTTAAAATGACAAAACTGTACAATGAGAATGTTATTAACGCTGATATACCGGTAATCAGACAACTTCAGTAGCTTTGACAGTTTCTTCATAAAGGAGAGGTGAACTAAATGGAAAAATAAAAATGCAGTATGATTGAGGTCAAGATCTTCACACATCTTGAGAAGTATAAGGATGGAGTTAAAGGGGTACTACGGCTATTTGGTATTGTACCTGCATTGTACCTGGGAATTCAAGAAATCCATAAATCAATGGTTAAAATCGAGAGGCCGAGATAATCTGACTTTTAGTGTCTAGTAGGGGTAGTCTCACATTGCCAGACCTTTCTCTACAGCGCTGCGGTGGAGGGTCTTGCGAGTCTACACAGCATTCTGGGATGGGAGAAAAACATGCTCTGGTTTATTGGCATTTCTTTAAACCAATCACAATCGTCTTAGGCGGCACTAAGCGCCGGATGGAGCAACAGCACCTCTGCAAAATAGCCTCGGGAAGGACCTTGTCTGGGTGGAACATGTGTACGTTCAAAGGTTGTTTCAGTCGTGCAACAGAAAAGTCAGATTGGACAGATAGTCTAGCTAGCTGTCTGGATTTACCCTGCAGAGATCTGAGGAGCAAAAAAATCTTTTCTAAAGCACCTTTCTGGAAATTCTCTCACTGTAGATGGAAATTAAACGTACAGCAGAACAGAACACGGTGAAAAGGAAAGAAAATATTATGAATAAAAGAGAGCACATACCATACTGAAGATTCACAGTATCATATATAGGATATCCTGTTAATGCAGAACTCCTACTATCCTGAAAGAATTCTTGCTATGTCAGACTCTGACAAATTTACAAGGAATTAACAGTATACAGGGTGCGTGAATGTGCATACTTGTCTGATTCTTTAAACAAATCGATGTGAAATGGAAAAACGCTGAATAGTCATCCAAGATTTGGAAAAAATATGATGTTTTAATACTGAAGAAGAGATAAAAAGGCGCGTTACGATTTTGCAGTTTTCTGGCAGCTTCATCCCTGAATGAATGTGTCAAGGGGTGTAAGTTCCACCGTGGAGGAGATCGTCTCGATTTTTATTACCATTGGCAGAATTTATAGACTAAATAATGTCTGTGTAATGGAATCGGTGCTGCCTTAAACACGAGAAATAAATGGTGGTGGTCATGTTCATTCAGTCTGGTAATTAGCATTGCCTTTTTAGGAAAAAAGGCAAAACCCATTCAAAGAAAAGAAATTATGAACTTTGGAAAACACGGACCCATTGATCCAAGATTTTAAACCACTTGTGTGTGGCTGTCTGGTACACTCAACATTTTGATGCTGGGCAACCATTGAGAAGAAATCACTCCTGCTCTGGGAGCACATGTTCGCCTCAGAAGGCACTTTTCATTCCAGATGAATCTTCAAGTTAAAAGGTTTCTTTTCCTTCTCTCTGCTTTGGAAAGATTTCCAGAAATAAGATCTCAGATGTGGAGACAAAAAGGCGCCTTGTATATACATGTCACATTAATAATATCACCAAAGGAAAGAATTTAATAAAAGCATCTGAAACAAATTATGCAGGTAACTCCATACATTGTGGCTCGTCAAAGCTGGCCCGAGGACAGGCCCTTCCCAAAGCCCTGAGGCTTCTCAAGGGCCACGTCGTAAAATGAAACACTTACGCCACGACATGACTCAAGTTTGGGAGTATTCACATTTATGACAGTGCGTCTTTTCTTCAACACATTCTCACACCTAAACGGCATTATAGTTTGATTTCCAAAGTCTTCCAAAACAGCACATCAGACCATTCTTTTTACTGCCGCCTGGTGGTGGTTTAATCATGTGACCATAATCAAGTGACCGCACAGTTTTAAACACATAGTTAAAGTTGTGAAACAGAACTAGTTTAGGGAAGTTTAGAAATGTACTTAAGTTTAGGCAACAAAATAGTTAGGGTTAGTAAAACATCAGGGATTGGTTTAAATTGAGTCATGTAAAACTAGTCTTGCATTGCAAGACTTACCTCCACAGTGCTGCGTAGGAGGGTCTGGCTAGTCCACACAGCAATCCGGAATAGGAGAAAAATATGCTCTTGTTTATTGGCATTTCTTTAAAACAATCACAATCGTCTTGGGCGGCACTAAGCGCCGGACGGAGCAACAGCACCTCTGCAAAATAGCCTCAGGAAGGACCTTGTCTGGGTGGAACATGTGTACGTTCAAAGGTTGTTTCAGTCGTGCAACAGAAAAGTCAGATTGGACAGATAGTCTAGCTAGCGGTTTTGATTCACCCTGCAGATATCTGAGGAGGAGTTATCCATAGTCCTCATCGACGTTTAAAATTACAACACAAAGAAAGCGGAAGGTAACGGACATCTGGCCGAAAAGAGTGACATCCGGCATAATTTCCGGTGGAACCAGTGCAATCCCGGAAAGTGGAACATCATGGACAACTAATATTACTAAAATCACGACGTAATGTGACATCATAGATGCCATTGCAACATGGACCAAGGTCCGTAAAACTCTGTTGATTAAAATGACAGTTGACTTTTGCTTTAAGTATTACTAGACTGACCGGAAAACTAGGTTGGACTTTTTGGCACAGTACTAAACTGGTTTGAATCCTACTTAAAGAATAGGAACTACTTTGTGTCTATAGGTAATTATACATCTGAGCGGACAAATATGACATGCGGAGTTCCCCAAGGCTCCATTCTGGGGCCTTTTCTGTTTAACATCTACATGCTTCCACTGGATCAGATTATGGAAAACAACAAAATAAAACTACCATAGTTATGCGGACGACACACAAATTTACATAACCTTATCGTCAGGGGATTATAGTCCATTACAAAAACTGAGTAAGTGCATTGAAGAAATTAACAACTGGATGTGCCAGAAGAAAAAACTGAGGTAGTTGTTTTTGGAGCAAAAGAGGAACGATTAAAAGTGAGCACTCAGCTTCAATCGACAATGTTATAAACAACGGACAGAGCGAAAAATCTTGGTGTAGTCATGGATTCAGACCTGAATTTCAACAGCCACATTAAGACAATTACAAAGTCAGCCTATTATCACCTTAACAATATATCAAGGGTGAAAGGACTTACGTCTCAGCAGGATTTGGAAAACTTGTTAATGCTTTTATCTTCAGTAGACTCGACTACTGTAATGGTGCTTTTACAGGTCTCCCTAAAAAAAAACAATCAGACAGCCAGCAGCTGATTCAGAACTAACTAAGACCAAGAAAGTGGATCACATCAGCCCACTTCTGATATATATATATATATATATATATATATATATATATATATATATATATATATATATATCTCTCATATACTTTGTCATCTCAGTTCAGGGTACGCTCTCGCGATAATTACTAAAGCCATGAATAGTCACTGCCTAACAAGAAATATTTATAGTCTTTATGAGCTGCTTGCATAATCGATTAATTAGAATTAGAATTTCTGGGTGAGGATGGGCTGGTTTTCTATCAAATATAATGTGCTAATACCAGTCTAGTGTCTGTACGCTAAATCTAAAGCTGTAGCCAGTTAGCTTAGCTTAGCACAAACACTTGAAATAGGGGGAAACAACTGGTTCTGTTCAAAGGCAGTAAAATCCACCCAGCTGTGAGGGTCTTGCACTTAGTCTTTATGCTAACCTTATTTTTTTGTAGTTTTTTTTTTTTTTTTTTTAATTTTTTTCCCCTATCAAAAATTTTTTTTTTTTTTCAAAAAAAAAGCGGTCTCTAAAACCACAAAATCAGCACGATGTCTGCATATATTTTTTGTGGCAGAGACAAGAGGAAACATCCATCCTTCTGATACTTGCGGAAGAAATTGTCTTGTTTCCTTCCAAATCTAAGTATATGCTTGACTGAGATGCCTCACAGTCTCCACTCAGTCTCAGAAAGTTGACCCTATAAAAGCTGAATTGGATTTGAATCCTCACACGACTCTAAATATGTAGCCTACGTCAGTGTGGCAGATAGGAGCACTGATTAGCGCTCTGATGCACGATCGTTGTTCCGGAGAGATTTCACACGAGCGTGAAGTTAAAAGGGAGTCAGTGAGCTGTTGCACAGACACGGCGAGAGTCTAGCAGGGCCTGTTCTGCAACTTTGGCGGGAGAACAGCTGGCCCGTTTCAGAGCTGAGCGCCTGCTGGCCTCTTTCTGACCAGCATGTGGATGTGAGGAGAAGCCCAGTGTACGGTTTCACCCCTAATTAGCCTGCACTTTTATCTTAAGGAAATCCTCTGTGAATCATTCAAACTGCGGATATGACAGGGGTTAGGAGTGTTTTTGGCAGCAAGTTGGCTAAATCAGAGCTTCTCCTGAGAAGATTACCACTGGCAGAACCAACACTTGAAAAAGAGAAGATCACTGATGAGCTATTAATCATTTCCTAAAAGATTCATCACCAGCCTGACAATATCATCATGTCATGAATGTTTGGGGTCAACAAAAAGGCAGTTATGTATTTAGCGTCACTTGCAATAAGCACCTGTTGCTGTTCTTTTGTAAGCAGCTACAGAAGATTAAACCTATCACTCTCATGCAATTTGTTTTCTATGGAAGAAAACAAAAAGTCCTCTTTGGGAGGTTTAAAAAAAACAACAAAAAAACCATGGAGGAGGTGGAGTGCAAACCAAAACAAGCAGGTTGATTTTTCCATTTGATAAGAGCAGAGTGGGAATGTTCCCTTATTTCCCAGGTCAGTGGCATCTGCATGTGCAGGGGTCAGGTTTTTCCAAAACGACAGAGCGTGTGTGTGTAGGGAGGTTATACCTGGGTGAGATGCCTCTCACAGACTATACACATTTCAACTGTGCACTTTGGTTCATGTTTTTGCCATATGTTGCATAAAAGTGGGGGAAAATGGGTGTTTGTAGTTTCAACACTGATATCACTTCTAAGGGAAAGAAAATCTGAATTTACTTTTACTATCCTCAAATTGGCCAGGGACATGCCCCCCAAATAATTCACATTTTAATGCCACCATTCCATCATATACATTGATCTTTATGATTGCATATTTTAATGAGTTTGTCTCCCTGATGAAAAGGAGAATTGGGCTTCTTGTGTGTGCCCACGCACAATAGCTATAAATAGCTATTTATATTTTAAAACACACCTATTCCTGACTGATCAGAACTTTTGTAATAAGAATCATTAGACCTTATTATAGCACCCCCTG